>NW_010271316.1:49106-100758 GCF_000690775.1 Eurypyga helias
TGAAGCTGTTGCTGATTGAGAGAGATTTAAACAATTTTTCATCAGCAATGTTTGCGTTGTTTTAGGGACATGTTGTGGAGAGCTTGCTTTCTGCAACAAGGTTTCTCATCAGTGGATCTTTGTAAAAAATATAATGTGTGATTTTTATTCTTTGCCAAAGTATCTTTTTTTTTTTTTTAATGGAAGACTGACAGTAACTTGGTCGGCAGTTGTCTGTTTATATAGCTTCTAACTGCATTCCTTTTGTAATGATGTGCTGTGCATTGCATGCATGGATCCAAAAATACAACAATACAATAAATTAGAGAAAGATGATGATTGATTTAAGACACCTATTATTTTTACCACTCTCTGCTACTGGCATACCGGGATTGCACTTTTAACCAGGCGTTCCACTGCTATCAGTATCTTTTAGATAAGCTTTAAATAACCACTGGAAAAACACTCTGGACAGCTTTATGAAGATAATAACAGCAATTAAATCATGATTCCTTGGGGAGAAACCCTTAGCAAACCACGGATGGAAATTTCTCAGTAAAATCTCCTCAGTCCAGTGTACAGAGGCAGAGAAATCCACCACCATGGGCAGGATTAATAGGGCCCTTGTTGGGCTGCAGCTGGTGTCGCGCACCAGCAGGTGGGCAGGATTTAGGACACGTGCCTCCTTCAGACCCCTGTGCCCCTGCCCGCCTCTGGTCTCATCCTTCTGGCAGCTGGAGAGGGCCTGCTCTGCTGCCAAGCCATGCAGGGCTGTGAGGAGCCGCGCTCCCCCCACGCACAGAGGTGGCTGTCAATGGGAGAGGCAGAGAGCGGCGGCCCGTGGGTGGACAGTAGCCATGTGCGGGTACACTTCTGGGCTGGCGAGGGGGAGCACCCCCGGCAAGACAAACAGCTGAGCCCTTCCCAGGCACAGCACATCCTGTCTCGCTGATTGCGAGGGTGTGGAGGTATTTACTTATTTGCACAGTTTCTTTCTTTCAAGGATGGATTTCACGTCCGCTGTTAATGCCTCACTGCAGTGGTCCGCCACCTGTTTTCTGGTGCATTATGTTGGATTTAAGGCATGAGAGGCTTGGGGGTGCAGGCTCGGGGACTCTGCAATGGGACCCACAGCTTTGCAGGAGGCTGCTTCTGCACAAAGTGTAATGGGCACTGACATTCAGCCATGGTCAGGTTAGAGACATTAATCTTTTTTTTTTTTATCCTCTGTGCCCTCTGCAGGGTTGCCCCTGCTTGGGGCTTAACGGCAGCAAATGTGGTGGTTCCTTACTGGTGGCAGGGCCAGGCCCGGCCTGGCACTGCAGGAGGCTGGGCTGGCACTGACTGGTACCCGAGTGCACCGACTACAGAAGATGCAACATCTCCTTACCCTGCCCATGCAATCCCAGTGGAAGAATGTTGCTGTACTGAGGGCTGCATGTGTGCTAAAGTGCCCGCTGAACTGATAGTGGTGAGATGTGGTGGAGTCCTGTCTCTGCCTGTGATTGACAGCCTGAGAGCTAAATACTTTACTATGGTAAAGTATTTTGCAGCATCTGTCCAGGGATGAGTGAGCCCTGCCATTTGCTCTTCACCCTTTCTAGGACAGCAGTGGAAGTGGGGCTTTCCGTCTAGGTAATCCCTTAGATTTCTTTGCCCCTGGGTCCCTTTCTGCCTGTTGCAGCCACAGTTTGAGACCCAAGTCCAATCCACATTTCTGTGTGGAGACATCCAAACGTGTGTCCTTCAGAGAAAAGCTGATAGCTGGTTGGTTTGGCAGGCACTGGGCAGGAGCAAGTTCCCCCTTCGTGGTAATGTCCGACTCCAGCAATTTATTGTGAGATGCTC
Organism: Eurypyga helias; assembly: GCF_000690775.1. Classification (NCBI taxonomy): domain Eukaryota; kingdom Metazoa; phylum Chordata; class Aves; order Eurypygiformes; family Eurypygidae; genus Eurypyga; species Eurypyga helias. The sequence continues at coordinate 50,934 of NW_010271316.1, forward strand.
CCTAGCCCGGCCAGTAACCCACCTGCCAGGGGTGCAGACTGCTTTCTCACAGCTGCCAGTCAGCAGGGTAATGGACGGCTGGAGCTTGCACAGAGAGCAAGTAACAGTGGTGGGAGTGGATCCCTGGCTTTTCCTGCTCACGAAACAGGAAAAGCAATGAGAAGCTGCAGTCTTGTTTCAGGCCTCAGGTGAACGCTGGGATGCAGAGATGTGGAAAGTGAGTCTGTGAACAGCTTTGGTAAAGAGAAAGAGAACATCACAGGTGGAGTGGGAATATCCAAAAAACATGAATAGCTGTTCCTGGTGGGTACAATTACCTAAGTCATTGCTTCATTTATATTCCTTCCATACCTAGCTGAGTGCTCACTGACTTCATGATGGCCTCCCAAATGTCCTTAGAGTTGTCCCTTTGCTAGCTTCCTCCGGGAATAAATAAAACCAAGTAGTTAACACGGAGTTTTGACTGTTTGAGGACTGCTACTTCTGTGGGGAAAAAACTTGGCATTATGCATGTGGACAGCGAGCCAGCAGTGAAGCCAAAGTGAGGAATAATGGTGCCTTTAGAGCTTCTTTTCCAAATGCCTGCCATGAGGTTTAAAGTTCTGAAAGGAGCTTATTGCTTTCAGGCAGGACTGTTTTACCATAAGAAAATTAGAAAGAGGAGGAAGAAAGAAGAGGGGAGGGGAGAGAAAAAAAGGAGTCCTATTGTACAAAAACAATTGGGACTTAGTGGAAAGTGGAATTGGTTACTAATGATCTGTGGCTAAGAAAGCATTAAACACATTCAAACTCCATCCTCTGTGATGTTAATACTCAGTGGGTGAGAAGAAGGCAATGTGAATGTCAGTGAAGTAGGAAAGAGCTATAGTCTTGCTGCAGCGCAGTGTGGCTGCTGCCCTGGTTTCACCATTCAGCCGGAGCTTGACGGCCCAATGCCCACTGGGTACCAGTGATGCAGTCCTGCACTAGTGATCAGCAACCACTTTCCTGGCTGCTCCTTTTGGAAAAGCAAGCAAGGAAATTTTTGTCTAATATCTGTCCATTCCACTCAGAGACCTGCCAAGAGTTTGGGGGAGGAAAGGGGTTTGTGAAGAGTCTCCCCTGCAGCAGGGAAGAGTAGGCGTTACCACTGCAAGAACTGCTGGGTAAAATCCTATGGCTTGTGTTACACCAGAGGTCAGGCTGTATGATGACTGTAGCAGTTGTTGCTGGCCTTAAATTCTACGTCATTGTCTGCTTCGGGAGGGCTGACTTACAGCCTAGAGACTGCAATGCACGTTGTTTTCCTGGTGAAATGCTGACATTTGACACTTCCTGCTGCCCACTACCTGTGACTTTAGTTATGTTGCTTGGAACAGTTTATCTTATGAACTGGGCTCATACAAACTGCTTTAGTTTTAATTTTGTTTTAATTATTTTTAATGCCAGGTACTTCTGTTGTGGGCACAGCCTCTGTGGGCAGAGAACAATTGACATGGCTCTTTGCACCCCATGTTTATGGGACATCTCCCTCACCCTCTAAATAGACCACTTGCCCTGTACAGCTATCCTGAGAGTGTCCCTGCCCTATACTGGTGTCCCTGCATCACTTACCCCTGCAGCCAGTACTAGGACAGTGGGAAGAGTAATCTTCCTGGGGTCGTTAGGTTCCCTGCTTGCAAACATGTCAGGCAGCAGTGAAGAAGGTGAGGGCAAAGGCGTCCCCTTTCGCAGGCATGGCTGCCCCAGTGCTGGGCAGGGCTAAGTGCAAAATCTGGCTCACGTTACCATGCCAGCCACTGCACCCTCAGGTAAGGGAAAAGCTCATGAATCTATCCCACTATCACATCAGAGTTCACACAGTGTGCTGCCAGGTAACACAGGTAATCCAGTGCCAAGAACTGACAACATCTAGAGTAGCTAGTTTTCTGTCTGTGTATGGTCAGGGCCCAGCCCTGCAAGGTGGTGAGGTTGGCTGTGCATCATGAACCAAAAGGGGAAGAATACAGGCATTAGGTAATCAGGCTCCATTTGGAGCCTCTCATTTTATTACTTTGCTAGAATATTTTCTAGTTTGATGACTTCAGTCACAGGCTTCTTTGTTTATTTGCTCTTCTGCTAAACCGTGATTTCTGAAATCACTCCCTGTTGGCCCTTTTATAATTCTCAGCTTCCCTAATAACCTTAATTTTCTGTCCCAATTTTCTTCTTCAATGTTAACACCTGTTATTTTATTTTTCTTTGCAAACTGGAAACTCTTACGGCAGAGCTCTCTTTAGTAGAGCAACTATGATGAACTGACATATCCTAATAACATCCTGTGCTCATATGGAGCTCAGGTACTAAGGAAATTTGAAAGAGATGTAAACCAGTTTTCTGTCCAAACAATGAATGTTAATTTCTCTTTAGTAATATTGCACAGGAAGTTCAATAGAAATAAATGGTATGGGCATTTCAGTCAGACTACAGCTTTCAATCTTGATTGTATACCTGAATTATTAGGGAAGGAAAAGAAGAATCCATTACATACAATTTTTAATGTTAAAAATATGTATTTTTTTAATGTGTTGAAGAATGCAGCTCTAAGAACCAGTAGACACTGAAACGTTTTTCACACATCAGGAAAGCACTGTTGCTGGGAAATCTCTTCTTTATGCTATCTCAGCTATATGAAGCCTAGTTGTGCCAATTCTCACCATCACACCTGAAAAACTGCAAAAGTGCAATTAGTTTTCCTTTACCACACCTGACATGTTTTGTGTTGCAGATAAAACCAGCTTCTGTTTATCTACCTCACTAGATTTCAGCCTGAAATTTTCACCTAATCCTCGTCTCATTTCTTTCTGTGTAAATGGAGTAAAAACTGTCTTGACAGTCCCAGATATTGCCCCGTTTACAGTCAGGGTGCATCAGTCACAACTGGCTCTGAAGACTGAATCCTGCATCAGTGTAAAACTTGGGGTGACATCAGTGGCCTGGCTCTAGATCTGTATCAGTGCTTGTGAGAGGACATTTTTCCTCTTCTTTTGAGAGTTCTCTCAGTCTTCAGCAAAATTGCAGTCCAATGGGACACCTGGTAATGTTTTTCTTCTCTTGTTAGCTCTTAGTCAGGGGAAGTCAATCATCTCCTCTAGGTAGGCACTGTATCTGGAGTGGATTCCCTCTTCCAGTTCTTTTGGACCATAACTGTTCCACATCACCTTTCGTAATAGAAAGAAACTGTCGTGCAGAAGATAATGCAAAACCAAGACATAATGAGTGTTGTCTCTGGACAGGATGAAAACAGAAGGCTCTATCCAAGCAGGCATCCTGGAAATAGCTACAATTAAGCAATGTACAAATACTTTTACTACACGTGCCTGTTCTTCATGTTCACAGTTCAGTAACTGATGTGTGTGCATTTCTTGCAATACAAGAATTTATAGCTTGTCTTCTTAGGATTTGTTCCTGCCCTTGACCATTTCTGGTTTAAACTGAGACAACTTGCTGAAGACCAGTAGCATTATGATGACTTTGAATTTGTGCAAAGAGGGAACTGAAAGATATGAATTGGTCTAACGCCTTGTTCAAGTGAAGATCCCTATTACAAACTGACTCCTAAATCTGTAATCACCGTATTCATGAGGTAGGTTCAATGTAATGACTATCTGTACCAATAGCTCAAAAAATTAAATTCAAGGACTCTGGACCTGAAGAGGTAGATACAGAACAACATGAAATCCTTGCTCCAAAAAGCAGACACTTTAAATATTGTACAAGATGTGCCAAGTTGTGCAGATACCTCTTCTCTATGGGCCACGTCTTTTTGTTTGTTTTAAATCTAGCTCTTATAAGCTTCATTTGACACTGTCTGCTTCTTGCAGTGGATAGACAGTGAACAGCCATTTCCTATTCACTCACTCCATATCATTCATGAATTTTCAGAACTCTATATGCTGTTCCATAGTTTATCATAGTTGATCTTTCTCTAAGATTTTTCCACCACAAATGTGTAAGTTTTTGAGATGAGGGGACACTAACTGAAAAAAATATTCAAGCTGAATTATGCTTTTGTTTTGCTTTTTATTCCTGGCAATTGGCAGTTGGGGTTTTTTTGACTGTTGCAGAGCACCAGGCTGTTGTTTCTATGGAGCTGTCTATTGTAACCTCAAGCTCCCACTCCCAAACGATAATTGTCAGCTCAGAGCCCGTCATTTTATTTCACTGTGAAGGGTATTTGTACTGTGGCAAGAATAGACCTTCTATTTCATGTCTTTTGGCCAATTATCTATTCCTACCAGATCCTTCGCTCTTATCCCATGGCTGCTAAGTTTGTTAAGGAATCGTTTATGGGAGACTTTGTCAAACGCATTTTGAAAATCCAGTGTTACTTTGCTGGCTCACCTGACCCATATGTTTGTTGACTTCAAAAATCTGTAACAGATTTTACAAGGCAGAACTTCCTGATACAGAACTGGCATTGGCTCTTTCATATAGATTGAATTTAGACCCATATCTTAGGTAAAGTTTGTCCTTTATTGTAGCTTTCAAAAATGTGTGCACTATTACTGGCTTGCAGGCCTTTAGCTTTCTGGATCCTCCCTGGCATCACATTTGCTAGCCTTTAGTGTTCATGGTGCCCAAAAAGCTAATGTGGGAGATCACATATCCTTATTAGTGATTCAGGCATTACACCATTGGGTTTTCCCAGAATTCTTGGCTAAATATGATCCAGCTCAGACAATTCATTAGCATTTTTGATAACGTTATGATAGGCTCTCTGCAGTCAGTTACATTTCAGATGGATCCTCTGCAGCATTGCCTTCCAAAAAGTCTTCTATTTGTGAAGGCAGTATCTTCAGTTTCTTCTGCAGTGAGCAGTGTTGCAAGTATTCATTCTGTTGTTCTGCAATAGCCTTGCTCTCTCTGAGTAGTCCAACCTGGGTGTCAGCAGGCTCCACAGACTGCCTGGCAGGATTTTTGCTCTGATGTGCTGGAAGAGGAATCTAGTATTATTTTTGATTGCTCCAGCCAACTGTTCCTCAAACTCTTTTTTTTTGGCCTGCCTAATTATATTTTTGCATTTAGTCTGCCTGCGTTTATGATCCTTTTTATTTTCTTCATTTGGATACAGCTTCTGCTTTTTGAATGATGCCTTCTCAATTCTAATAAACTCTTTTACTTCCCAAATCTTTAGCTCACTGCTCCACCAAGCCTGCTTCTTTTATTGTTTCTCAAGTTTTTCCTAACAGACATAATGCACTGAAGCTTTGCTTTCAGTAGGATGTTTTTTGGTCGTCCTGTGCTATCTGTAAGGATTCCATTCTCTCAGCTACATCTTTAAGCTTCTTTTTTAATGTTTCCTCATTTTCATATACTTCCATTGCTCAAAGTGTAGCACAGTTGTGGTGGATTTTCTACCTTTGCTGCTCCAGAGAGCGTATTGGATCTGAGTACATTATGGGCATTGCTCTTGAATGGTGTGGTTCTTGTGAAGTTTTGAACCACAGCCTACACAGACTTTAATACCATGATATAAAGTATTTTGAAAACCTGAGATTAACAGAATTTACGGTAAAGAGGGGACAGTTCAGTTACTTGTACCAGTATCAATGGGATTGATTAGAAGGCAAAATGGTAGGAAAGGTTTAAGAAATTTTTTTTAAATATTAAACTGTTATGGAATGTATTACAGACTAGGAAAGGAAGCAATGTGGAGATGGACTGACTGAGGCTAGTATCACTGGAGTAGCAGAGCTGGGGTCAGCTAGATGTGACGTGATGGAGTAACTACAGGTCAAGAATGAGCAGAGGAGCAGAAATGATGGATCAGGAAGGTCAGTTTGGTAGCAGTACTTAGAATAGATTTGAAGGGTTACCAAGCAATATTATGGTTGCAGGGTGTGGCATGAGGACATAATATAGCCTTTCTCCATATGAATTAGTTTATGCAAACAAAGCTTCCTCTGTGCAAACTGGATGAACATCCTGAATGCATTTGGACAACCAGGCTCCTGTCTGAACCAGTTCATATATTAAAAAATGATTCAAACCTTATAAATTGTTAGCCTGAATAAAGCATGACAGACATTAAGGATTAAAAGTTGTGAGTAGGGCTGATGGACTTGAAAATACACCGGAGTGCTGCAGTGCTATGAGATTACTTGTGCCATACTGCCTATAAAATCCTCCAGCAAAAGGAAAATTAGCAGAAAAACCTCAGGTCAGAAATGGTAGCAGAAGGCTAATCCTTCAATTAATTAAAGCATTGCAGATGAACCTTCTTTATGCGAAGAGAGCAGGTAATTTTGCATTACTGTTTTGCACATGTGGGCTTTATTCACTGAGGTAATGTAGTCGTCAGTCCAGGCAGTACTTTTCTCCTTTCCTCCCAGCCCCTAGGATAGAAATGAATGTGTGCAGAATGGATGTCTGTGGTAGTAGCTATATTCTTTTCCTCTGATTTATTTGGTCCCATACATGCTGAGTACGTCAGGCATTTGTTTAAGTGTGCCTTTCTGGGTAACTGAGGACTGAAGGAGTATTGAACTTGGTATAATACGAATCTCTCAATAAATAAAAAATCTCCTACTAAATCTCCTTTTATAAAGGCTGAGAAAAGAGATCTGTAGCATTCCACCTGTGTATGAATCGATTTCAATCAGCCTTTAGGAGGTTTCAGGCTGCGTTAGCTGTACGATAGCATAGCGCAGGAGCAAAACTGCCCTCACATACCTTATTGACAGGTTTGTTATGAAACATGGAATATTTAGATTAAGGAGATTCATCCCAGTACTGCAGACACCCAGCCCTGTTGTCATCTTCAAGTCTATTGCCATGCTATCCACAAACACACCAGCCTCCCCATCCCATGCAGCAGGGCACCAACTTCTCTGGATAAGCCTGTTCTGGAAACAAATTATCTCTTAAAAGGGGGAAGGGAGGGGGGAGGGAGGTATTTTCTGGTTACCTTTTTTTAGAGCAATTTCTGTGTTTAGGAAAATGGGCCAACTTTCCCATTTCAGAATCCTCTGATTCAGACATGGGCAAGGTGAGAGGTTAGAGGCCTCGTTGTTAATGAGAGAGGCAGCCTCTGATTTTCACACTAATTGAAGCATTTACATTTTTCAGCAGAACTAAAATGCAAAACTAACACATTCCTTGGAGATTTATAACCCCACGATGGATTCTCCTATCCTCTCTCCCTTAATTATCCCAAATTATCTGAACTCTCATGAAGAAGAAAGAAATTAATATTAATATTCCATTTAGAATATACTCTAAAATGCAGTAGAAAATGGAGGCAATAATAATGATAAAGAGGGTAGCTGAGATGATTTGGAATATATAATCTTTCTTCTCTTCATTGCAGCTTCCTTATACCAGAGTAAGCCAGGAAAAATGTCTTGCATTCATTTAGCAGAACAATTTTTGTGCTGCATTGACTTCCAATATATAAGTAAAATCTTGGTAAAATATTGCTCTGTCTGTTAAATGTAGTATTTTGGCTTTGTGCCTTGATCAGAAAAAATTAAGTATAAAAGAAACTGGCTAACTTTTTCTGAATAGTGTTTGTACTTGGGGCAGAGGGAGGCAAATAGGTGAGGCTCATCACTGGAGAGTAAACAGGAAAAATAGCAAGAAGAAAAGAGCAGCTATAAACTGGACATGAAATGAAGCTGAAATTATAGTTTATGTTGAAAGGAGGGAATTATGATTATATGAAGAGCAGTAGGATCAAGTTAATTAGAAACTGCAACAGCTGTAACTCAGAGGAGAGGGTCTGCTTTCATGGAAGAGACAGAGAGGTGCCACAGGGAAGGGTGGGAGGGGGAAAGGAAGAATGTCTCTTCATTTGGATGATGAGACCAAAGTATCTAGTAAAAGTCCAAATTAACTACTGATGGTGAGTTACAGGTTTGTAATTGGACTTTACTGCTCAGAGATGTTTCCCAGCTGCTGCCCCAAATTCCTCGATCCCAATGTGAGGGCACTAGCCCTGGGCTCAGTGCCCTGGAATTTGGTAGTTATGAGTAAAAGAGTTGTGGTTTAGAAGTGTCCCAAGATGGAAAATAGCCTCGAGAATGGCCCTGAGTGGTAGGATACCATTCACATTGAATGCAAATATAAGCCCAAGTTCAGCTTTGAAACTGAAGGCAAATTATAAATCTGACTTCCATAACCACTTCCTCATCTTGTTTTGTGTAAATTTGTTCAATGTTTACATTCACTAAGAGGAGCCAGCGACTTTCAAAGGATGCACCACCTGTGAGCATCTTGGCTTACAAATGCCTTGGTATTACACTGTCATCTGTATTTAGAACTGTGTTATCACAAGAAAGTAATGTTTGATTTCTCAAACACTATTTTGTGTCAAAAATGTAACTATTTAAAGGCAGAAGGGATATAGACTAACCCCCTATTCTCCTATTTTTATAAACCCTTTCTTTCTCACTGTCTTACAACATGGGCAGGTTGCTGTAAGGGTGGAAGACTTCAACCAACGTGAAGCTCATCTGCAAAGCTATTGCATACGGCATCACATATTGGATGTGAGGATAGATTGTGGGAGAAAAGACTGTCATATTAAAAAAAAAAGAAGAACAACAGAGAATGATATTAAAATAGTGAGCAGACGAGATCAGCTGAGAACCAAAAAAGCCATTTTGCTGTTGCTTTTTTGCTTGAAAATAACCTTTACTGGTTTTATAACACTTTGCCTGCTCTGTTTTGTTTGCTCAGCTTTCAGAGTCTGAAGATGTGTTTGTAAGAAGTATTGAGATATGGAGCTAAGTCTAGAAATCTATAGAGGCTGTTTGTGGTCCACATCCAATACAGCTGTGGGTCTGTGGTACGTGGGACCAGGCATACTTACCGTTGCAGGTGGCCTTACCTCAACGCTATCTCAAGGTAATAATAGATAATAATGCTGTGGGTGTGCTGGTGACAGGGCCACAGCACCAGGTGTTGCGATGCTGCTGGTGCTGTGGAGCTAGCCCCTGGGTAGCAGTGGCAGACGGTCCACAGCACGTGTGCACCTGGGGAAGTGCTGCATGGGACTGCTGACACAACTGTCTCGCTGCACGTGGCGACTCTGGGTCATCGCGTGCTGGTACAATTGTTGGGTAGCTAGGGGATGTTGTGGGTTGGATGTCTTGGGTTCATTTTCAGCCTGGAGCACCTGTGAAAGGTGCTTGTGTTTCTCAGACTTCTCCAACAAGCCAAAATATTTGGGAAGGAACACTATAGGTCCTAATGCAGTGTTTTGTTGTCCTGGTCAACACCAGGACATTCATTTTCAGGCGATCCAATTTTGTGATCTTGCCTCCTTGGCTTTGTTTAAAAGTGAGAATGAAAACCAACCCAAAACCCGCTGCTGAAGATGATAGTAGTAGCTACATGTTTTTGGTGTGAATGTGTGTTTTGAATAGTTACTAGTGAATATGTGACCTTTAAACATAATGAAATGAGGAAACTAGTTTTTATTTCATTTAGCCTGATGTAACAATTTCAATGCTATGCTTGCAAGAACATTTGCAATCCACTATTGAGAAACAGTAATGTGATGGATAAAGTGCTGGACTGAGATTTTATCCTAGACATAGCTGTAGACTTTCTACATCAATTTGTCCAAGAAAATTAAATGTCCCCCCTTAGCCAGGGCTTTCTTATCCGTGAAAAGAGAATGATAATCCCACAATACCAGTCTGTGACAAATACATGAATATTACTTGTATTTACTAAATAGCTTCAGATTAAATTTTTCTCTTGTCCAGTTATTTCAGAAAGCAGCTATCAAGAAAACCTGACTGAAGAAATGAAAGCTGTTATATTACATGTCTAATGTGAATTGCCTGACACATACTAGACTGTTGAATTTCCTAGGATGAGAAATTAAAATAATTTGTTTAAATTTTTGAACAACTGATTGCTAGAAGTATTGTATGACCAAGACACCTCTTACTGACTTCATAATCACTGAAAATTTCTACAGCAACCATAAAAAATTATTCATCTTAGTTATAGTCCTCATTAATTTTGTTCATTAAGTAAGAGATATGAGGGTAAAATGAGACAATTTTATTATTAAAACTACAGTTTGATTTCCAAATACCTTCTTGTTTTTTTTCTGCACAAACATTTTATGGATTGCTTTCTTGCATTATTTAATGAGTAGCAAACTCTTCTGCAAACTGCCACAGAAGAAAATAACACATATGAGAGGATGAGGAAAGAAATAAAACAGCACATGCTATAAAATTAACAAAATAAATGCAAGGTATCTATGCCTGCCTTTTATTACATGTCTTTTTCTGTATTGCTCTGGGTGAAAAGAAATATTCTACATTTCTTCATGTGAATTAAGACACTGAATTCCAGAAGCTGCCTGGTACCTCTTCTTAGTTCAGAAAAACAAAGACTCCTTTTTCTGTTCTTGTTTTCATTTTCTTACAGCTCTCTCCTGTGCATCACATATCGAATCTGCAGTGGTGCTCATTTGCAATAGAAGTGCCACATATGTGTGCACGATGGTCTAATTGTGAAAGACTTGCCTTCCTTCCCCTTTTCTTGGAGATCCTGAAGGCCACATTTGTCATACAGTCACTTTGCTGTGAGTGTGTAATTAAATGTAAAGCACTTCGGGATGTTCAGCTGTATAAAGCATTGCTATTGAAATGCAAGCTGTTTTTCTGCAGACAAACACAAAAGGAAGAAAACAAATAAACAGCAACAAAAACCAAATGAAAAGGTTTCTAGGGATAAAAATGTGAACACTGTTAGATAAATAAAACATTAGAAAGAAAGGAAAATACTTCCGGAAAACAAATCAATAAGATAAAAAAGAAAAATTATCTGAGAAAGTTGACAGGCTTGCAGAAATTTCTAGCTTACAAGCTGTTTACAGAGAGAAAATATGATGAATCAAGACACAATCATCAAAGTAAAAACCCTAGGTATTAAAATTTTAACTCTAACTTCTAGAGAGTCTGTGGCATAAATTTGCACAGGCAGTAGAAGCTTCCAATTACAGAGTTTCTTCTGTATTTTACATCCTTGGAGGTAATGTTTGTCCTTTTGTAAAATGAGTGTGAGATTCTGTCCTCCTCAATTTATAACTGGTACACAACACATTAGGAACTGAAATTATTTATAAAACCAGAAAAAATTAAGGCTTAAGAAGCTCACTGGTGGATAGTTCTATTTATTCCCTGCAAAATGCCATGTTTGCCATCATGAAACAGTGGCAGGATTTACTATAAGTTGTCTTTCAGCCGTGGGCTATAGAGCCCAGGTATGCAACCTTTCAGGAGAATGCTTTCACCACAAGATTGTAGAAGTATAGGCATAATCATGTATTTTTCTCTCCATTGGTTCCAGTGGTTCATGTCTGACAACAACAGAAGAGGGAGCTGCATGGAGGTCTCCTCTCCCAGGGGAGAGCCCCAGCCTTCACACTGTTAAGTAGGCAGTTGAAGAGCAAATATCACCACATCCTATTCCTCCTTGATGTTTTTGGAAATGGAGCCTATGCCTAAAACAAGGGACACTCACCCGCTCTTTATTCCATCCAAGTTGTTTTAGGAGGTTTCTGCTCCACCTCCTCATAACCCTCCTTAGCGGAGGTTACCATCCCCACAAGATTTTCTGAGGGAGAAAATGTGTTGAGGAGGAGGGAGGTGGCTTTTGAAGCAGGGAACAATGTATATGATGTATATGAGATATGATGTATACTATACGCATATTTCCCGGAGAACTTCATAACCAAAATAGTTGATTATTAATAAATTCTCTCTATTAAGACTCTTAGCTTTGTTTCAGCATTCAGTGATGACTTGTTATCAAAACTAGTGTTCTGAAGGTCCTCGGTTGCTTTAGCTTTGGTAGCTTTCTTGTACTGGACCATATTAACTCCTTTTATCGTCTCTCAGTGGGTACATGCTGAACTGAAACCAAAGAGTTGATGGCGACCGTCTTTACAAAATGTTCATGTTTCTCACTTTTGGATTGTTCTGTGTTGAAGGCCAAAGGATAACAGATTGAAAAGAGAATTGCCTTTCAATTTTCTAGTTATCCTCTGCACTTTTAATTGTATCTGATAAAATGTCTCAAATGTGTCAATTCACCTAATTTTGCAATGAAATGACTCAGTTTTAACGCAAATTACTTAGTTTTTAATGAACACTAAGTCTCCTCCCTGATTTACAGAATACATAGCAACAAGCATTTCTATGCCAGGAGTGCTTCAGAGCAAGAAGTTGGAATACCCATTCATGTTTTGCTTGAGCTTGGTCAGTTTGTGCTCAAGTGACTTTCCTGGTATTTGATAGTTAACTCTAGTTAGCTTTGTAGAAATTGTTTCGGTTAGACCTGGCAAATTCCTAGTGTTAACTTTGTGTTTCCTCTTTGTTTGGAGAAATAATCCAGTGTATTTGATTTCTTGAAACACATAACTCTAACCTATTATGAAAACATGTCTTGCTGGTTGCTTTGCTTCTGCCCTAGACAGAAGTGCAATGGGAAGATGGGAAAAGGCCTCAGCTGAGTTGAGATTAGGGAGTGAGAAAGAAAGAAACACATTTGCACTATTGAAATCTGGATCCATAGAAGGTAGTTTCACAGTAGCTTTATTGTTCATGTGTTTCTAATAACCTTCTCATTTCATCTTATTGTGAGTAAGGGGAGATGATGTACTGCCATGAATGCTAGTGCATGGTCTAAGCTCCATCTTTCATTATTACTTTCATTATCACAATGGATCTTCATTGGCCTGAATTGCTAACATTCTTATAGGAACGATAAGACTAAAATGGCTCTACCTGTCATTCACTGATGTCTGAATCGACAATCAAATGATTGATCAATTTTTCTGCACTTCAATAGCTTCTTTCAAGCCACACATCCTGAGTTACTGTATAAAATGCTGCAGTTCCAGCTAAGTTTTCTAAGGAATAGGTAAGGTAAATTAGGCAATTAGACCTAATCTTAGATTTAAAAATTGAAAATCCATCAGTGTCTCTGTCTTGCAAAGAAAATACATTTCAAAATCTGAATGGAAAAAGTATCCTTACAAAAGAAAACTCGTGTAGTCCTGACAGGCTGTCTGTGAATGGCTTTCATGAATTTCTAATTTATTTTTCTTTTGTTCATTTTATTGAAAAAACTTTGGACCCTAGAAGCTTTTAAAAAGGAGGAGTTTTGAAAGTGGAGCAATAGGAAGTGCTAAATATTTTATTAGTGATTTATGAAAACATGTTTTTGCTTTATTCCTTTAATAGAAAAAAATCATGACAGTTAGCAAAATGATGAGGATTAATGTATGAAAATGTATTGCATGGCAGCTTCTGAGTAATGGATTTATAAACAGTTTCTTTTTCTTAAATCTTATGTCAAAATGTATTACAAGAAGACTGGCAAATTATTATAGTCAGACCAAACAGAATACACAGTCTATGAGTTTTTCTGTAACGTCGGCTGGATCCTGACTGAGATTACCCAGTCTTCATGTAGTTCCCTCTCTGAGGAATGTCATGTTACTTTTTGTTTACTTCCTTGGTTTAAAGCAAAGAGTAAAGCAGGTGAAGCTCTGAAGAATTTAATGTAGGAAAAATGCTTCTTGATTTAACTTAGGTTTCACACAAGATCTATTTTTCAGACTACTTAGTCCTTTTTGCAGTTGTTGGAAAACCTGTGCCCTTCATGGTGTACAGGTAATGATTCATTTTTAAACACTAATACAACCAGAGTTGTAAGTTCTACATGAACTGTCAAAACTAAGAAACAATAAAGAGCTACAGAAGGAAAAAACAAACCTCCAAACAAAAATAAACAACAAAAAACCCCAACACCATTCCAAAGATAAAGGACAAAAGTGAGACAAACCATCAAAACTGAGAAGTTGAGATAGACAAAGCCTGGGTAACCATTTTCACAAGCTGACTGGAAGCCACTGTGCTTTATGCTGCGAGGGCTTCATCCCAGTTTCACTGGTGGCAGTAGAAAGGTTTCAGTGGGCTTTGATGCAAACCTAATTCAGCCAACTTATTGAATGATTTCTTCATTTTTGTCACACCAGTCTTGTTGCTGAGCAGGGATGAGGAGGAAGGGGGACTAGGGGAGGCCAAAGGGAAGTTGACCACACAAATGTAATGTTGGAGGCATTAGACTGCATGGGGCTGTTCAGCCTCCACAAAGAACCAAACTTATTCCCATGGAAACCAATGTTCGAAGATGAATAAGCAGCCTGGCTCTCAGCAGCTCCCTTTCCTTTTTCTCTTTTCTTCTCTCTTGGGATGTTTTGTTGTTGTTTTTGGTAAAGGGAAAGAAAGAGGCTCTTCACCTCTAAGCAGCTTGAGAAAAGACTGGCAACATTCATTCCACTAATAAGCTGGCAATTAATGCAAAGAGGAATGTCCTGGATTTCTCAGAGAGAAGTATTTTTCAGCAGAGTGTCTCTCCCTTTTTTTTTTTGGTTTTGTTTTGTTTAAATGGGACATACACTTTCTGGAAAAGGGGGCTGCTAAACTGGTGTTGTAAGTCTGCCCTCACGTGTTGGATTTTAACTCCTCAAGAGAGAAAGTATAAGTAAACTCAATGAAATAGATCAGATGTATTGTGATACCACCCAGGTACAGATCCTCAGACTGCTCGTTTTTTTAATTCTGAGGTTTAGGTGCTGAGGTATGTGTAGCAATGGGTTACACACAGAAGGAATACACAGAGGCATGCACTATCCATTTGATGCAGGAGATATGGGTCATTATCATTCCTGTGCTAAGTAGGTAATGAATTCAAAGGGAATGTTACAAAGGTGTTGCTGATGGTATCAGTGCTGTAATGTGTTGCAGCTATTGACTGACATAAAAAGAGGCAGCCAAAGGTAGGCTGAAAACAGAGGAATTATCAACTAACTTTCAGTAAGGAAGATACTCTCAATCTCAGTAGTCTGAAATAAATCTTTACATTTGGCTTCTTCTGAGGAGAGTTTCTGAGAATAGGAAATGTTGTAGGGAATATCGCGATATGGGAAATTTCCAGTGTGACTCAGCATGAAACTGTGCTTAGATGGGGCAGGAGTGGTTCTGCAGGCTTTCAAACTGATTAAGCCATGTCTCCCGCAGGCTTGCATCTGGGGCCAACTGCTGTCTCTGAAAGTGTTGGTACCTGATGAACTTTTGGTGCAACAAGCATCTATAAAAGACCTTTTCTGTCCAAAGGAGGACCTCTTCCGTGTGGATCCTCTGACACCTTAACGATGATCTCATGCTGCAGCCTTTTCTTTAGTGAAGAATAAATTTTGTTTGCTCTCCCTTTTCCCTCCCCAGAAATCTGTTTTTACAAAACTTGTAGGAATATAATTGTCTTTGAGAGCTCTGTCCCTCTATTCCACTTGGCTGACAACAGTCAGTAGGCTCAAAATTATTAGGGAAATCAGCCAGACAAAATGATTGCCTAAGCCTCATTTCCTTAGGAAACTAGGCTAAAAAGTTGGTATTAGCAGTAACTCCTGAACTGGAGCTACCACTGGGGGAATGCAGCATGGCATTGAAGCTGTGTATGCCAAAGCGCAGTCTGATGTGTCGTTCCCATTGTGCTTTTGCTGTAAACTTTCTCCGGGGCCCTGTCAGCAAACAAACCTTCCTCCAGCTGCTGTGTGGGTGAATGGTCATAGCAGTGTCCTCAGCGCGGAGGAGTCAGAGCCTCTTCACTCCTTGCCTTACCCACTGGTGGTTTTGGGATGTGGACCCCTGCTCACTTGAAAGTGATGGAGACCACGCATCCATTTAATCTGGACATTCCCTGGCCTTCTGAACATTTTGGACCTGCACTCAAATCAGCAGTTTGCAAGGGGTTTCATCTCCCATTAGTTACTTGCTGTAGCATTTTTTTTTTGATCTTTTAAAAGACCTACATGTTCTTCTCCACCTGCGTATATGTCAGTTCGTTTTAACCTATCTGCAGTTCTTAAATTGGTTTTCATTTTACTTTTAAAAGGTTTTACATTTTCTTTTTAAATAATGATTTATGGATGTGCAGTGTGAGAAATGTGTTTTTTTTGCTGCAGTGGGTGGAAGCCTGGGTCTCCATTGCTTCCTAGGGTCTGCATTTTTATCTGCCATGTCATTCATGGTATGTATCCTTCCATTCTCCTTCCCCTTTCTCAGAATACTGCTTAAGGAATTGCATTTATCTTTGCAGAAAACTGAAACGCTCATTTCTGTTTCAAAGAAAAAAAAAAAGAAAAGAAAGGAAAGAATACTTTTCACAGCAGATTCTTCCTTCTTCATCACATATGGTCAGTGATGGTCGCCTTGCTGAGATCTGTTCAATTACCAGTGTTTTAAGAAGTTCTTTATACACTAAGAAAGGCATATGGCCAGAGCTGCTTGTGCTGGGATTTTTACTATGTGAATATGAAGAGCGGCAATGGCACTGTAGCTGCTTTCCAGCGTGAGCTTATCTTCAGTATTTTGTTTTATCCTGAGGCATTGACCTTTCTATTATCAGCCTCTCTGAAAGGAAGGAGTACAATCATGTCTTGTCTGTATCATCTTGT
Source organism: Eurypyga helias (assembly GCF_000690775.1). Taxonomy (NCBI): domain Eukaryota; kingdom Metazoa; phylum Chordata; class Aves; order Eurypygiformes; family Eurypygidae; genus Eurypyga; species Eurypyga helias. Next base: position 67,447 of record NW_010271316.1, read on the forward strand.
TTATGGTTTATATGTGGCTCAAAGTTCTGCCAGAAACTTAGTGTCATTTTACTGCCTGGTTTTACATTCTGCTTGTGATGTACTAATTATCGGGGTGTGACAGAGCACTTATTTCCTATCATAAACCAGGGCTGTTATCCAGGACTGAAATTTTGTTCTAGTCATGAAAGGATGTAACAATATGAATTATTCTCTGAGGGCCATATTCTGATCCTGCGACACTGATGTTACTTTTTTTGCTATGAGAGCCACATAATGAAAAACAATGCCATTACAGTGCCTGTGGGGTTTTTGTTTTGTTTTGTGTGGTTTTTTGTTTCTTTCTTTTGAAAAAAAAAACAAAGCACAACATTTTGCCCCAGCACAAAGAACTGCATAGTTGTATACCTCACCTGAGTACCTGGCACAGCACTAGCACAGGATATTTAGTATGCTAGAGAGCCACAGTCTTTGTGGATATAAATCAGCATAGTTCTTTTCATGTCAGGGGCAGTGTACTGTTTTATATTACGGTGAAAATCTTGCTCTCAGCTTTAAGCTGCCATTTCCTTCCCCTTTTAGAACAGAAAAAGCAAAGACACTGCACTCTTAATCCATTACTGGTAAGGGGAGGATGGGAAGGAAGAACTAAAACAATTTGGAGACTGTGTAGTAGTTTCCTAGTTCCCTACTAGTAGCACACAGTTAATGCACATGACTTAACGGGAATACACTTGCACTCAGCCGCACTTGCCTACGGCAGAAAAGATAATGAAGTATTTCTGCTTATACCATCACAAGCCCTCACTTGAACAGCAGAAGCACAAGAAGAGACCAGATTCAACCAGCGAGCAAGGGTGAACAGGGTTCAGCCTCCAGCCTGGCCAGGGCTGCTCAACACTGTTCTTGGAGACACTGGGTGTTGTTGGATGCTAGATGTTAGATGTTAGAGCCACACGTCGCTGTTGGTAACAGTGTCTGATGACTTCTCTGTGGAAGAGATGATAAAATTTAAGGACAAGTAAGAAAGTTGGTCTTTTTAGCCAAATTCCAGCAGACTAGACAGCCGACAGTGTGCAGAACATGTGTGATGATATATTTTAGACATTTCTGGTTGTAAGAGCAGAATTCAACCCTCAGCTCATTTACATGATTAAAACAAAGACAGAATGTCCCACCATACTTTTATAGCACTAGAATGAAGATTCTGATTTACAGTTCCAACTCAGTTCCTTTTCTTACTGATATTCTCCGCCTTTACCCTCCTCCTGAAAAAAAAAAAAAGGCATTTGCGTTTTTTACTTCTATCTTAAGATCAGTCTTTCTAATCTTCTACAGACTGAACCTTGCCAATTTTGTAAGGAAATAGATGGTTCTTCTGTTCTACATATCCCATAATTTATTGGCATCCTGCACCTGCCAAATGCCAGTTTTCCTCCCTCTGGGAGCATGTTCATGTAATCTTCCTTCCCCTGTAACTACAGAAAGAGATAAAGTTACAGGTGTCAGTTAAGCCACAACTATTTCTTTGATTTTCCTAGGTGGGGTTTTTTTGTTATTGTTGTTTTTAATTGGAATGTTGATTCCTACGTGTTTTTCCTTTGTAACTTTATTTTCAAATAGGACAGTGTTTTTTTTACAGTAAGCCTGTAGCTCCAATTCTGTTTGTGCACCAGTGAAAAATGGAAGTGATTTCCCTGATCTCAGCAGATCATGCTGGTTAAACCTCATCCACACAAAGAATTCTGGTCTCCTTGTCATGTTGTTAAGAAATAAGATCTCTGTGAATAACCCCTCAAGGTGTGTTTGAAATCTACCCCTTATTTGAGTAAGCACTCAAATACTGTCCCGAATCAGGAATCTAGAAAATATTCACTGTTTTAACAGGACAATTTCATTACAAAAAAAGGTATGTTAAAGGAAAAACAGATCCTTACTTATTTTCTGTGGATGTGAAGTAACCTTTGTCAGGACTGGATGTCTTTCTAACATGCTCTGTAGCTGAAACAGAAGATGAAAGTATGAAGCACACATCACTGGGGAGGCCGTTTCCTTACGCTGTTCCAGAGGTTGGACATAGTCACTGCTAGCTCTCTCTGCGTCACTGAAATGCAAACAGTGGGACTCATCTCATGCCTTCCAGCCCAGACATTCAGACACTTGAGTAGTAATAAATCCTAAGTAGCACATTTAAAAAGCTAATGCTATTAGCCAAGGCAGGCATTTTGCACAGCTTGGGCTTAGGCAACTAACCTGACTGCTTCTGGTTTTGATCGTGGCCTTTCTCCTTCCCTCTGGTTCCCCTGTTCTTGCAAGAAGGTGCTGCTGCCTGTGTAAAGTGATTCTAAAATAAATCATCAGCTGTGAGGATTTCAGAAACCCTGAAAAAATTTGTGCATACACCTTTTTTTTTTTCTTCTTGGTAATGCTTTCCCTTTCTTTCCACATCGAAGCGTTCACTTTGGGGCAGAGCCCAGACCATTTGTCTTCAGGCTTCCTTTTCCTGCAGCCACTGGTGCCTTTCACTCCCTGCCCTGCTGAAAATGCCCCTGGGATGGTACTGCAGACCTAGCACCAGCCCCTTGGCCTCCCCCCGTCTCCACTTTCACCCCTGTCCCAGCCCGTGTCCCTCCTCCAGGGCTGAGGCAGGAGGAGAGGGTGCGTGTGGGGGCACACAGCACCTTCTGCCCTTGCCGGCAGCAGCCTCCCGAGGAATGCACACACACAATCCTGTGTGTATACATACATATGTATATAAATATCCATACACACACACACATACACACATATATGTATATATTTTAGCCCTCAGTGAAATCAATTTCTATCTCCTTTCAGTGTGACATGATGAAATTTAGAAAGTTTCAAGCTCAATGGTTCAGCTTCATTTCCCTGTACTTTAACAGCCCTACATCAGGAGAGGTGGCTGGGCAACACAAGCTGGAGGTTTGCAGTAGTGTATGTTTTCTCATCTCAGCCATTTGAACTATTGTCTTTAAAATATTTCTTCTAGTATCTCTTTGGAAGTACGCATTTTAAAAATGTAAGGAGGATCTTCGAGCTTTCTGCTATGTTTATTCAATCCTCAACCCTCCAAACACTTGAGAATTCGAATTATTCAACTAGGCTTAATGAGGCTGACTCAGAGTAAAGTTATGTGCATAAAAGTCAAGGATAGAGGGCCTTGATGTTATGCATTTTTAGGTAGTTATGGGGTTTTCAATATTAATGTTTATTACTGAACAGTTTAAAGGAGAACTCGGGCTGTACCTTTTCATCAATGCTTCCTATTTTTTATCTTGTTGCAAAGGAGCTCTTTCCAGGGTCTGGGATGTGGAAATTTGTTTTGTGGAAGCACTTTGATCTGTCAATGCGAATCTGAGGGCTCCGTGTCAGTCACTGCAAGCTCAGACCTTGCTAACATGTACAGCTGCTAGCTCTGTGTAGGTTCATGCCTCTAACCACTAAGCCCTGACATCAATCACTTTTCCCTTTGCCTGCATTTTCCAGTTGACAGAATGGGGAAAACCACTTTGGACATCTAAAACGTCATGCATGAAGTACCACCATGGGCTGTACTGTGATCCCTAACAGAAAACACAAAAAGGTAGGTAAGAAAATTTGACTAGAATAAGAGCCAGTCTATTTCCACATCCCAGTTTGTTTGGGCTTTGCAGGTTGTTTTGCTTTGTTGGTGTTTTTTTGTTTGTTTGTTTTGGGGGTTTTTGGGTTTGTTTGAGGTTTTGTTTGGGTTTTTTTTTCCTCTTCAGGTGCCTTTGACCCTCCTTTTTATGGTTCTGGAGAGGTCAAGAAGGCAAATTTCTTGTGGCCTTAGCAATTCTGGGCAATAGGACAGGCTCTTGTATGGCTCTGGAGAGGAAATTGTTCATATAGTCTGGCAAAGATGCACATGAGCATGGGAACTTTTCATGATGGTCTGAACAAAACCTCTAGGGACTCTTTACAATTAATCTTACAAGCTACTTTGGCGTTTTATCCTGACCTCATCCTTGCTTCCTTTCACACATGTAGTAAGAAAAATTCCTGTTGAGTCACCCTTAGGAAATGTTCAGAAGAATTTTTTTTTTTTTTTTTCCTGGATGTGCTTTTTGCTGTGCTAAAGCAGTTGCTGGAGCAAGGCAGGTGCCATCCTAGCCACGCTGCATGGAGGATTTTGCTGAAGGCAGATGGAGAATGAGATTCTCTTCTGGCTTGCCACAGGTGTACAGGCTTGCACAGGTGTGTGACCCTCTTGGTTGCATTTACTCAGTATAAGAAAGGCATTAGCATCTCTGCCGTGAAAGCAGAAGAACAGGTACCTTTTATTTTTCTAAGGATATTTATTCTGATTTTGCTTAGACCTTCAGATGCATGTTTACATCTCTGGCTTTATAATTTTGAGCTGGTAAAGGGTTTTGGTCAGAAAACGCTGACTGCAGGAAATAGAAACTTTTTGCAGCAATCTCTCACATTAATGAAGAAAATATCATGTTATACTCCCATGAAATAAAGTATTTGTCCTCCACAACATGATTTTGGGTTTTGCATTGTGTTGCAATATTCATACTATAATTATAAAAAATGCATAAACATAGAATTGCTTTTGGAAAATTTTCTTTCACAGTAAAGTTATGAGATTATTGATTTTTTATCCCCATTCAAGTGGAGGTAAAATTGAAGAATTTGAGAATTCCTTACAAAATAGAAATTCCAAATTTTAATTATTTATTAATGTATTGATTATTATTAATTATTTTAAAATAATACTACAATTATCACCTTCCCCACCCTGCAGTACAAGGTTTTGTAAAGAAAGTCCCACCTGTTCCTTCACAGCATGTAGGGGAAAAATGGAAAGTAGAAGGACATGAGAGGGAGTTGCATCTGTTGGTGATCTGAAACAGAAGCAGGACCCTCCAATCTGGCTTTATCTATAAAACTCTTTGTGGTGTTAGACAGCTGCTGCTCCTGAAGCCTTCTACATATCTCTTGAAATCCCAAGGATCCTTCTGGTTTTTTAACCTGTATTGTATACCCATTGCCCTTGAGATCCTATATTACAGCTGCTCTCCTCAGAAGGATTTGATAAGAATATCTCTTTTGGACCATGTCAGTGTTAAAGAATTGCTGTCAAGCATCAAGAGGTGCTCTCTCTCTTCCCCTGGGGCTTTAAAGATGCTATTCTAAAATTAAAGTGTTTGGTATAGATAAGATGCTTGGGGTTATAATGAGGTCAAGAGTTGCTGGCATTTTCCAATGAGATATTTTTTTATAAGTTGATCAGATCTCTTGCCGTGTTATGTTCCTTTTTAAACAGATAAATATAGACAGACCAGGTAGAGAAACAGTCAGGACCAGGAAGCTTTTGAAAAATATTTGGAAATTATTCTGATTGCATCGTCTAAGTCAAGTTGCCCCATTTGATTATGCTGGCATCCTCTGCAATGCAATGTGACATGGAATATGTGATGCAACGAGATATGCCCGCCAAAACACAGCGTGCTTTGTTTTAGTCAGAATGTATTAATCCACTTACTGAATAATTGACCCAAAGAGATTCTGTCAAACACTATTAAATTATTCACTGGATTTCCAAACCAGCAGACAGTGTCCTTTAAATATTTAAGAAAAACGTCAAATAATTTTCCACACCAAAAATATTCTCTTTTTTTGTGTTTGTTGAGGTTCCCTGGCTCTTCTCTGTTGTTTAAGGAGGGCAGGGTAATTAAATCAAAGCCAGCATGCCCTTCAGAGGTGCCGCGTGAGTGGGAGTGCAGAGACTCTCCCACTTAACAACACCCCCAGAAGGGGAAGCAAATGCTCACCCAGTTCGGCTGTCAAACCCAGACAGGTGCCATACCATTAGCACGTTTTCACTGCCTTGCCTGTGCATTTTAAAGCAAACCCCAAACTCTCCACATACATATACATATATTTTGCCACCTAGCCTGTGCTTCGGCAGTGAGTTCCCCCAGAGAGGGTGCAGCATTTCAGGCTGCGTGGCTGAGGCTGTGAAGTCCCCCTCTATTCTCTACCCTCAGGCCTCGCAGTACCTCTCTAGGTGTGCATTATGAGATAACAACCTTGCCGGATCAATTTTGGTGTGGAAAATAGGTTTCCTTAAAAAAGGGACACCAGTATAGCAGCATTCAAGTTCTACCAATTACAGTGTCTGACACCTTTCCCCTTGAAGGTTGCATGCTGAACGAGCGCAGGGTATATTTCTGGCTTGCTTAAAAAGGATGAGGACAGGCATCTGATAGCTTACCTTAATTATTCCATTTCCTCCTCCCTATATACATTTCCAAAATCTAATTATAGTGCTTGTGACCCCTGCTATCAGCCAGTACCCAGAGATTAATATAAAGCCTTTGGAAGGACAGCTACCTCCCTTCACGCTTCCTACAACACTGCAAATATATTCCAGCAGTCTTTTGATACTAATATTTTGATACATTCATCATTGTGTTAGCATCAGCAGTGAGCAATATTTACAGTTTATAAGCTCTTCCGGGACCAACTGTTCATATTACTCCTATTAAGTCCATTCAATTTTCCACCTGAAATAACACATTTGTCTAGTCAGAGTTTGACATCTATTTTCAGGGGGGGAGGGGGGGATCTGCTTTTATTAACGAGTTTTATTTAATTGTATGTTCTGCCTCTCCCAAATAATACACTAGTCAATCTGTTATGTATTGTCAATCAACTAAGATGCACTTGGCTGCATTCTCACGTATATTATCTTGGTCTTGATAAGGGGATATTTTTGAGTGTGTTGAGGTGCAATTGCTTATCTGTTCTTCTGTGGCTTTATTTAGACTGGAATTTGCTGCAATGTCCTCACAAGTGCAGGAAAAAGGGGGTGTGCTTTGTGTGCAGCCAGTGGGCAGCGGGCAACCCTCCTTGATACGTTTGCTATTCCAAGTCTCAAGTATTGTCACACTCCATTCCTTTTTGTAAACAACCAGTCTCCAAACCTACAAAATATTCTTTATCTGTGAAACAAAATAAATATAGTAATGATTCTTTTGCATTTGCCTTCTCTTAAAGGCATTTAGTTCTAGTTTTAGGAGACCAAAAACCCTATGACTCTGCTCAGCCACAGTAGAAAAAGAGGAAATAAAGCACAAACAGAAGAAAAATACGTTGGGAACTCTTCTTCATCTTCTTCTTAGCATTATTATTATTGTTACTTTAGGGGGAGGGAGGAGGGGAAAATTATACCAGCATTGAAAATAAACTTTGCAACTCCTGCAACGACTAAAATTCAAGACATATGCAGGTTTCTGGGCTTTTAATACTAGAATTTTCACAGACATCATGCAGTTCAATGTTTTGGCATGTTGGCAGAGCAAGCACAAACCAAGACTTGACCAAAGAATGCACTAGTCCATCAGTTTGCCTGACAGTTGCCATACTGTGGGCTACCCTGCCAGAACCCCTACTCCCTGCACAGGGAAATTCACTCCCAGAGTGAGAGACTTCTTCCTGCGTCAGACTTCCACCTTTTTCTCATACTTTCTGTGTGCAGACATGCCAGGGTTTGTGCCTGGTCACAGTGTGAAGAGCATGTCCAAGACCACTGTTAGCAGTCACTGCATGTAGCAGAGGTGATGGACAGAGCTGTTTGGAAAATAAGTTGCTGTTTTGTGAGAAACTCTGCAGTGGTAGAGGATTTTTATGTTAAATGGTGCAGGAACAAACAAAGCCATAGTAATTTCCAGAAAAAAAGAAAGAAAAAAAAAAAGGCAAAAGGAAATTGGGGTGATACCAAAGGTTTTGGCTTAACAGAATCAAAGATTTTGATTTCAGCCTTTAAAAATTCTGTAGGATAAATATATGCATGTAAAAGAAATAAAAGCCATAATATTGAAACAGAAAATCTCAATCTCCTCTCTCAGAAATGACATGCTAGAGCACTCTGATCTTCCTTGGATGTTTAATTTCCCTGTGGTTTAGGTTTCACTTCTTGCACCTTTTTCTTTGTGTCTCTACTGACATCTCAGGTGGTTCCAGCCCAGGCTTACTCCTCAGCACGCTGTTCATACTGCACCCGCTGAACGGGGCAACACAGGGCTACGGTGATGACTCTGCTCTTTCAAGAGAGACTTCCTTAAACAACCTCCACCACTGTGGAAGATCAAGCAGGCCAGAGTAGAGGATGGCAGTGTCCCATGGACATGGATATATCTTCCTACAGGTGTGTGCCTGGGTGGGTGAAGGGTCTCCTCCAGCATCCACATGAAAGAGAAAAGGGTGAAAAAAATGGCTGGTGAAGGTGAGGACATGGATCTGCTTACTGATCCCTTGGACAGAGGATCACAGGGGCTGCGTAGGCACCCTGCCCCTCAGATGGATCAGAAGGAGAATTTCTCCCCTTCAGCACAGGGAGAAAGACGTGGGGCTAACAGACATCCCCCAAACCCTGCTGTGATGGGAGTCTTAATTGTCTCTCTTCATCTGAATACAGAGAGGAGAATGATTTTTCCCCAATCGCACGGCTAATGACCATTAGAGTCAGGGTAAAAACATCATCTTTCAAATTCCAGTCTGATGCAACAAACCCACATTCCTCCTTAGGAGGCTACAAGGCACAACTACGGTGTGGTGCTCTATAGGTGTAGCTGCTGATTCCACGGGCTGACATACACTGCACAGCCTGCATAAAAACCCATGAAATGAGATGGGAGGCCTTGCCTTGCCTTGCCTTGCCTGACAGGCCAGCAGGATGCTGAAATGTTGCTGTCTGGGCAGCCATCCTGCAAACCAAGCTTTTCAGAAGAAAGGCAGCCGAAGCTTTACAGAATCACCTTTACCCTCGGGTGCTGCAGCACTAGCAGGCAGGGCGGTGGTGTGCCGAAATGTGCTCTGTGTGTGCGCGTGCTGGTGGGCAACACCGGCGTGAAGCAAACCTCTTTGGAATGACTTGGTGCCAGAGGGGACATGCACAGCATCCCGAGGCAGCCTCAGCGAGACATCTGACTGATTAGATATTGAGGTCAGGTGCTGAGATACCAAGGTCGTGCCACGTCCTGCTTTCCTTGTCCAGCTGGGCCCTGATAAAATAGCAGCTGGTGAGACCACCAATCAGATAAGGTGGCAATTTTCGACAGCCTCAAATTATTGTTGCAGCAAGGGAGGTCCAGATAAGATCAATCAGACGCTGGAATGACTTAGCCATTCCTGACTTTCCCCCCCCCCCCCCCCCTCCTTTTTCTATCCTTTCTTTTTTCTGAAGACAGAGCCTGTCTTGTGAATATGAACACAGGGAGCACTCACGGAGTCCCACGCTGTTCTCGGAATGAAACGCAAGGGTTGATTTATGGGCTGGATTACTGGAAAATGGTAATTCTTTGCTCTTTATGATGTTTTGTCGGAAGGTGCCGTACCCTCCAGTCAGAGCAGCGGGATTGCAATGAGGCTTTTACAAAAGGGGCGAGAGAAGGGGGGTGGTGGTGAATACAGCAGCTCTCTAACACAGCAGTTAATAAGACACCAGCACATTAATCATGTGACAGGTATTGAGTCCAACAGGGCAAGGCAATAGTTTTTAAAAACAGCCAGTTAAGTTACTACCTGGTAGAAAAAGGCTGACTGAATGCCACATGTTTTATGCCACTATTTGCAATTAAAGTTATTTTTTATCCCTTTTTGGATTTTTTTTTTCCCCCCGTTTGAAAGTTTCTAAATGCCTTTTTGGACCTGTAAGGAAATAAAAGAGAAACCACATAAGGCTGTAACAGGGTGCTGCACAGTCCCTTTCCTCTCGACCCACCATGCCCTGGGTTCTACCTCAAGCATGTGCACAGGACCATATTGTGGTCTCTCTCCTGCACCGTGACATCGATGATCGACACAGCTGATTGATTCCTGAGGGTCACGACACAGAAGAGAGACTCCAGTGCTGTGGTAGAGCAGGGATATGTTCCTTGTGTTGGGTTTTTGATCAAAACAGGCCTTATTCTCAACTGCAGACTAGAGATGTGGCTCCCCTCTTTCATGTGATTCTCCAGGCAGCTGTATCGTAACAGACCATGCACACCTCAGCCGTTTTTATTACCACCCACCCAATTATAAGTGGCAAAGTCAAGGGGAGGAAGAGTTGGGGTAATCCCGATGCACAACTACAGATGAGCCCACACCTCCTTGGTGTCAAAGGACCTCCAGCCACTTTAATCCTGCAGTTATTGATGTTGCAGTACAATTATTTTTCCTAGCTAAAAGCTGTTTATTATTGGAAACACTATAAAACAAAGGAAGACGATGTGACTAAATGAACCATTGCCATGATTTCATAGGTGTCCTGCATGTGCTCATGCCCTTCATTTTCAGCCTTCGTCAAACACTGCTGGCTATGACAAGTTGGGAGTATTGGGCAAGACCAAAGTAGGCAAAGTAGTCATATATGACTAGGTAAAGTTTTGTCTTTCTTCCCATATGACAAATAAAGATTTATGGGACCGTGTCTCTTGGCCACTTCTGTATAATGAAATAGGCCCTTTAAGTAGGATGCAAACAGATGTCACCGCTGAAAAAGAATAATTGAAAAAGAACTGTGTTCCCGAGGACATCAAAAGTCCATCTTGCTCATTAATTGGTCCCTGACAGCAATCAAGGCCTGATTTTTCAACAGAAGATGAAAAATAATTGTAATAGAGAGCAAAATGTACTTTCCTTCGATCTGGTGCTATTGGAAAAAAAAAATGTTGTCTTGACTCTGGGCTAATCATCGGCAAATGCCAAGCAACAAAAGGAGAACAGCATAATTGTGTGGCTCTGCTGCTGAGAATCATATAATGGAGTTTCAGAGGCAGTGACCACAGTAAATACAGCTTCCAGTGGGGCAGCTATGTTTGCAAGATGCGGCCCATAAATTTGGGAGCAGATCATATAGGTAAGACGTATGACTTGCTTGAGAATCACCAATTTCACAAAGGCTTGTGGTCTGTGCTGAGGAGTTTTCTTTACTCCAGGGGATGTGATGACTGCTGCAACTGAGTACAGCTTTTTTGGAGGTGATGTATGTGAGCATTGCTCTGCTGGAGACAAGGAAACCATAGTGATTCTCAGCAGCTGAAGACCTTACCCACAGTTTTCGGATGTTGTTTTGTTTTGTTTTGCCTTTTAAAGGTTGTAGTTTGCATTTACAGGTGTTTATGTTTGGTTTCATGGACTTGAGAAGATATTTCAGTAGCAGTGATGAATAATGGCTGCACAGATTTCATGATGCTAATCAGATGGTTCTTTTCTTTTTACATATTTTTTGTGCCAAAGAGTAGAGCTGAGGCTAGGAGAGATATTCCTAGCAAATAATTTCTCTATTATGTTCTGATATATTTTTCTGAAAAATAATTTAAAATATATTTTATTTTCCTCCAGCTGTTGCCTCTCTGCACCTTCTCTTCACATCATAACCTCAGACTATACTGCAGGTTACAAAGTAACTGAGGAAGACGCCTGAGCTAGTTTTATCTGAGTGGTAGTTTGAAATAGCACTGCTGCAGATGTATTTCTTCTGGTATCTAAGCCAGTTTAAAGCAGTTGGCTATCTCTACTTCACACTGCTGTCTGGGATGTAGATATACACTTTCAATCCTTAGCCAATTAACAGAAAATATTGACAAACACTCTCACACTTAAATATTTGTTTCACAGTGAAAAATCCTTCTCTAAGTACATTATAGTGTAATTTCACTTGTAGCTGAATAAATAGAAACATAACTCATATAGTCATGTTTGCCACCCACCTCTCTCTCTGCAGAGCTATATGGGCAAATCCAGGGACACTCGCGTTGGCAAGAGCAGCGTGGTCAGCTGAAGCTGCTGCTGCAGCTGTCCCAGCCACCCTTGTCACAGCCAAAGGGAAACCTTGGTCTCATAAAACTCACAGACAAGTGTCTCGTTGATTATATGTGGGTCCAAAATATGTGTTGCAGCAAACACTCAAAATGCACAAAGTATGTTCAGTCAGAGTGCCTGTTTTCCCTCCCAGAATAAAAAGGACTTTGTGTTGGTGCTAGACAAATCACCTGTCATCTTCTCACTCTTGTCCAACATAGCTTTTTTCATTGTGTTGTTCTGAGTATATGATATAATTATCAACATTAAGAAAGTTTTTGTTTCTTTTTTCCACACTTGCAATTTGGATTATGTTTGCTTTTGGGTGTGGGTTTTTTTTGTTGTTGGTGGTGTTTTTTTCCCCAGCACAATACAAAGAAACACAGGGAAGCATGAAGTTTCCTTATAATTGCCAGAGCTCAGATAACTTGTGAAAGGTTTAAGTCCACCTAACTCCAATCTAGACTGGCTCCATCTCACCTAGAAGCTCTGTCTGCCATCCGGCCCAGTGACTTCCCAGGAGTCCTCTCTCTGCCGACACTTGCAAGCACTAGATAATTTCCTAATTAGCCTGAATGTGCTCTGGTGGCCCCATTTTAGTTGCTTGTCTGTGCTTGGAAGCAGCTGCTCTAGTGCAACAAACACTTTGAGCCACAGCTGAGATGCAGTGGAAGCAGAGATGGACAGACAGCTCACTTCCATCTCTTTGCCCAGGTGTACCTGAGAAGTTCCCTGAGGGACAGTGCTGTGACACCACGTAGGAAGGCAGAGCCCCACAGCTTCAGGACTGATCCCAAGGGCAGCAGGCACATAAAAGCTCCTACTTCAGTCTCTTCTCTGTGGCAGAGAAATATTTGTGCTTTACACCTTAGGAATGCCTACAGTCCTGTATGGTCAATGGAGACAGGAAGGCTGATTTGGCAATATCGATACATGATTATATGTGGACTTTCAAAGATACCTACATATTTGCATTTGCTAGAAAATATAGGAATTGTCCATCATCAGAAACCTAAAATTTTCTGAGTCAACACCAAACCAGGACACTCAAAGTAGATGGGCTAAGTTTTACTCTTGTTTAATAGACCATTTGTTAAATGGTCTATAAAGAAATTAAAAAAAAAAAATCTTCCAGCAACAAAACCCTCTTTGTGGTTTGTTGGTCTCAGCTCTTTGAAAACGCCTCAAACTTTCTTTTGGTAATTTCTATGCAAACATTTTTGTTGTCTGTGCAAAAACATCTGGAAGCTTACAGTGGCATCTGGGCATAAATATTAAAAGATCAACAAAAACCTGATGTGAATTAGCCATGTGGATAGCCATAAAAACCACAACCACAAAAACCTGCTCCAAGTCTTTGGCTGCAAAAGTGGATGCCTTCTCACTTGTTTTTAGTGTGTTTATGAACTGACATTCAAAAAGTGAGAGATTGTGACTAATGGTTGGGTTTTCTTTCATTTTAATCACTCTTAATCACACTAGAAATTCTCTGGCCTGATTCAATGGGTAGAGAATGACCCTCGCTCCCTCTCTAAGCCCTCTGCCAAATTCCTGGTGTTCTATAGGAAAGTTTTGATTTTGGTCATGAAATGTGTGCTTGCAAGTTTCCTTCTCCTGCCAGACATGGCCTGGACTCCCACTGAATTCCTACTGTGGGACCCCATTGCCATGGGCAGAGCTACCTGACAGTAAATACCACAGGCACTCGCTGTCCTGTGTGATAAGAATGGTGGTGTTGGTGTCCCTCCAGCATTCCCAATGAGGAGGTGTGCTGTGAAGAAAGAAATGTGACTCCATCTCACATAAGGCAGCTGAAGGAAAACAGCAACCCCCTACAGCTCTCATAATGTCAAAAAGCAAGCTAAAGCGGTAATTCCATGATTATTTTTCAGTTTACAGAGTCTAGTCTTATGACTTTTGAGCCCCTCTTGTTGGCAGTGTTGCGAGTTGTTTTTTCAAAAGTGGCAAGGACGTGAAGACACCTAAATCTCTTTGGTTTTTAATGAGTCTGCGGTGCAGATAATCAAAGGTTTTGGAAGCTGACAGGAGTCAAGTATGTAAATGGGTTTGATAACCCAGGTCTTACTACCTTGATTTTGCCTTGGTAAAACCAGATATAATAGTTTTTCCCCTCCAGAAGTGAACACATTGAGAACTGCTATTGTAATAGAGATCCTTTACATGTTCCAAATAGAACTGGAAAATGCACCGTTCAGTGGATATTCATCAACCAAGCGATGCTGGATATTCCAGGTATCATCACTTGCTCTCATCTCATTTTTTCTCATTCTTACCGTTCTCTTCCTGGTCTTTTAGCTTTGTTTGCTCTTTCACTGCAGGCTTCAGTGCTATCCACCTCCTTCTCAGGAGTGGTCAAATGCAAGTCATATATATCTCACCACCTAAGCTTGACTGCTTGTGGAGTGGACTTGTTTTTATAAAGGTATTTCTGTTTCTTTATTTTCTGAAGGCTTATGTAGTATTTCAAGATGGAAAAAGAAATGCTGTAACTGGCCATTGCCCTCTGCAGTTGTTAACCCACTGGGATATTCTGCGTAAGACCAACTGCAAGGTGAACAAATTGCTCTAAAAGACTCTCAAGAACGGAAACACACAGATGTTTGTATTTGATTTTTGCCCTAATATTTGGTGAGGACTCTATAATTTAAATAAAAGGGCTCATTTTCCCCCAATTTAATGTCTTTTTAACAGTGTGGGAGTTATAAACATTATAATAATGTTACCACTTTCATATTTAAAAATATGCCCTCTAAGCATTTACATTCAAGATTTGTTTTTCTTCAGATGTGTAAATAACACATAGCAATTTGCATCTCATGCATAAATTTTTCTCCTGTTGAATGTAAATTAAAAAATAATAATCCAGTCCCCAATCCCTTTAGTTTGCCTTTTTTCCCACCTCCTCATATTTATGGTAAGTTAGCTGGCTAATTCTTCCAAGGAGAATTTTGGGGGTTTATGTGTGTTTAAAAAATTATCTGACTGGAGTTTTCTTCCACTGAGTAATAAGAAGCCTAGAGCTGATTAATAGTGTTTCCTTTTGCAGCCCTAATGAACGTTTTTCAGGTTTTATGCATCCCAGATGAACCTATTTTAAATAGTGTGTGTATATGCATGCATGAGTCTTGCTCTTTCTTGGGATTTATCCAAAATGAATTTAGTTTCTTGGTACCTTGTAAGACAATATCGATGTTGGCTTAATCAATTTCAATTTGCTGTTAAACCAGAAACGAAGCATTTATCAGGATGAACCAGGAAGGGCTGAATGGACATTTCATGTTGCTGAGGACTCTTTGCGAAGATTGCTCCAGGAAGTTACCGGAGCTCCAAATTCACAAGAAGCTCTTCTCTGACTTGCACTTACCAACTTGTCTGGAGGCATCTGCAGGGTGATTTTACTGTATAGGTTTCCTGCACTGGCAGTTGCTGTGCCTACTGATCAGTATCGCGGGTCTCAGCCCACTAAAAATACCTTCTCTGCTGCCTTCATAAAAATGTGACCAAAATATCGCATTGAATCATCTTCCTCAGCTCAGACCGCTTCTGCTATTTGTGTCTGTAGAGTCACTTCTGCCTCTCCGGCTGTTTCACGCCAGGAGCTGGAGCCAGCCGGGCAGACGTATGGTGGTGCCAGCAGCAGTGGGAGCTCTCTGGGTGGGCGAGAGCCTTCTGCTCACATCGCGAGCCCCGGCCCTGGCTCCTGGGGCAGGTGGTGTTCTAGTGATCAGCTCTAAATGCCGCGGCAAGCAGTGGGTGAGCATTTCCTCTGCTGCCGCCTGATCACAGCGATGCTAAATTTAAAGTGGTGAGGAAGAGCAGGGAGGTGATAGCAGGACCATCCCAGCTGTTCATCCCAGGGAGACAAGTGGCACTTTTATTCAGAGAAGGAAGATGGGAACTCCTGTTTCACTGCACAAGCCAGGGGAGTGGGGAGAAGAGAGGAAAACTTTCTCTAGATTCCTGTTTCATTACAGAGAAGTGTCCTCACACTCATCCTCTCTTCCCCTCCTGCAGGTTATATTTAGTTTTAAGTTCTCTTGGCTGCTGCATTGATAGCTCCTTACCATTTCCACTGCAATTAATCAGAGCAGGGTTGATTACGCTTTTGTCTCTGATTGTGTAAATCAAGATCCTTCTGTCTAAAACAAGGAGACCCTGCTGTCTATCCCATCCCATCCCATCCCATCCCATCCCATCCCATCCCATCCCATCCCATCCCATCCCATCCCATCCCATCCCATCCCATCCCATCCCCTCCCACTCTCCAGCACATCCAGGCAGCCAGGCATGGCCACATTTGTGCAGGAACCATCACTGCTGCACTGAAATCAGGGAGGAGGGATGAGGTGAGCATTGTGAAGTGTGAGGAGTTGTGAGATTAATGAAGCCACCATTTTAGGAGCCTGTTACGTGCTTTCATGCTGCGGTACAAGAGGAAGATGTGAGGGGCTGGAACACTCTGCCCTGCCTACTCTGCAGCACAGCCCCTCTCATCACTTTCAGTACTCTTCAAAAGCTGTTTGAATACAGTATGGGGCAGTGCTTGTGTAAATTTAACTGAGAAAAAAAGAGTAGTTTTGGATAGAAAAAAATATTTCTGGTAAAAAAGTGAGAGTCCCGAGGAGCTCCAGGCCCCAGCAGCTGCTTCTAACAGCCCACCGGCTGCTTCCATCCCTGTTTCACCAGGAGCAGCAAGCATGGGAGCTTGGGGAGAAATTGTTAGAGTTTTGGCCCTTGCCATGTTCCCATTTGGGTCACCCTGAGGCAGCCAGGCTCTCTGAGATCACTGGTCGTTTTGAGAGTGCATGTGTACAGGAACAGCTGTGAGAATGTGTGACACCTTCTGTGGATTCAGAGAGGTTAATCAGAAGAACAAACTGTAATTTCAGGAGTCCCCGGCATGGCCAGGCTATAGATATTAGCTTAGCTGGCTCTTCAGCATTTGCTCTTCTCTTTGATACTTCACGGCCTGTGAATCTGGCTAGATTATATCTGCCATTTTAGGGTAAGGTGTGCCTGCAAATCTCAAAGCTCTTTAAAAATATGTATTTAAACTCACCACTCCTGTGGGAGTGACTGCTTCATGGTTTTATAGACTGAGGTGTGGAGGGGTTAAAGTTATTTGCCCAGAGACTTAAGATGCAGAGCTGAGCAGGCAGCAGGGCTGAGGAGATGCAGTTCTTAATAAGCCACTCTAAGCACTTGTCCATAATCCCTTCTTTTCAGTTAGTGGCAAATGATAATTTGTAACATTGCTTCTTAGAAAAGCGAGTGCAGTATTGCTCTCCAAAGCACCTCAGGTCAGAAATCTTCCAGTTAAACTAGCTAAAACTGCAGAAAATATTTCTGAAGGACAGACAGATTATGCATCTTTTTCTTCCACCTACTTAAACACCGGTCTGTGTGTTTCTGTTCTGGTTTTAAACAGGACTGATGAGTCGCAACTCCAGTTCGGCTTGCAGGGTGTAACATTTGATTTTGCTGTATTTAGCAGATCGCATCCTTAATACACCCTTACTTGTCATGCAACAGCTCTGTAGGCAGAGATGAAAGTATCCAGAGAGAACGCATTTCCTTTGCTCATATAGGAGAAGATGAGAGGTAACATGATCTTGACCTCTGAAAGTCAGGGACAGCTCTGAGGGTGGGTGACTTGAGCCAGGACTTGTGCTGATCATGTAACAACAACACATGCTGGTGCCGTAACACAGACATGGATTAACTCTTCGGGGGGGACCTGTTTTCCCAGGTCATACTAAATTGCATGGGGTCCAAACCCCTGTAATGCTAGAATTAACTGGATAAGGGTATCCTGTATTGTTTTTAATAGGAAAAAATGCAAGTTGATTCTTAGT
The DNA here is from genome assembly GCF_000690775.1 of Eurypyga helias. Lineage (NCBI taxonomy): Eukaryota > Metazoa > Chordata > Aves > Eurypygiformes > Eurypygidae > Eurypyga > Eurypyga helias. The sequence goes on from NW_010271316.1 coordinate 85,143, forward strand.
AGATTGTGATGCAAAATTTTTGGGTCGAGAAGAAGCAACTCCTTGAGTGAATTACATCTTTAGATGATGTCACAAGGACCATCACTTCAGGGTTTTATTGCTCCCTAAGTAATGTCCTGTCTGCCCTTTCCAAGGAATCTAGTTTTATACCATCAACAAACAGCAGGGGAGTGAAAAATATCATCTGCAGGACATGTTAAACTCACACAAGTAAATGTGGCCATAAACTAGAAGTTAGCTAATGCATTTACAGATGTTTATTCTAATCCAGATGCAGTTACTGTACCTCAGAGGTCTTGCAGATGTAGTGCAGAGGCTGCTTTGCCATGTTGCATGAAGAATTGATGAAGTCACATGATGCTCTTGTTTCCATTCTTTTTTTTCCCCAGCTGCTTTATTACATTATAACTCACTAAATAGATACTCAATATTTTCCTTATATAAATTTATCATGTAGCAATTACTGCAGTTAAACTCAGTGCGGGTATGTGATTGTAAACGGGAGGTGGCAATCAGTGTAATTAGAAAAGGAAAAGATGTGCCTGCAAAACAACCTCTGCATTACAATATTGCCCACACTATAAACACCCTACCACGTGGTGTGTCCCTTCTCAGTTACACAGTGTAAGTCCTGTGTTGATTCAGGCTTGAATTACACAGTAAATCTTGTTTGTGAATTTATAGACTGTCCCTTTGAAGGCAGAATTGTGCCAGCCTATTTATTTAAAGTTCTTTTTTCACTGCAGCAGCATGCTTTTCAGATGTAATACCTTATGCATCAAATCCTTGAGTGACAGCAGTTCTGCAAGCTCATGATACTTATAATACATTACATATTATCAATAAAATGTTGCAAGACATGTCATAGATCTTATTAACATAACTTTAAATTATCGGTACAAGTCTGACCTATCTGTTGATGGATTAGAAGCAAAGCTTGGATTGTTAAACAGAAGTAAAAGGCTCAGGGCATCATTAAACAAACTGTTTCAAGTTAGATGTCTGTATGTCACCCTAAAAAGTCAGAGCATACCTGAAAAGTTAGCTGTCCCCAAGGCAACTTGCAGAGTTTAAAGAAAACCAGAAATAGCTTTAAAGTATTTTCTTTTTTTAATTACATTTGCCATTGCCCTGATATTTATTATCATCCAAATTGCTCCCAGAAACCTTGACTGCCCTAAAAGAGTTTGCTCTGTGCCTCTCCCCATCCCCCAAAGCAAACCAGAGAAAATAAGATCTGAGCTGCCAGGAGATCTAGACAGCAACCAGACCTTTGGTACCGGCGACATGTAGATTGCCTTCCCGTTGTGTCTCTTTTTGGAGCTGACATTCATTATGTCAAGAATAGAGAGTGCAGTAACAAGGAGGGTCCAAACAGAGATTTAGAAGTGACTCCTCAGACATGCAGGAGTCTGTGCTGGCATATTCAGCTGCAGAATTTGGATATTAGGTCACAAAGAAATCTTTTACAGATTTTCTGATAGATTTCTAGGCAGTTTTTGCATGCTTAGGTAGCTTAACTAGTTTTAATTTATGAAGCGACTTTTTTTTTTTAGTTGTGGATCCTTTGCCACATCCCTTCGTGTTGTTCTCTTTGTGTTGACATTGTTGTTTTCAGTTTGGCAATGGGGAAAACATAAAGGCAAGTCATTTAAGTGATGTGCCTGAAATTTTGTAGAAGAACAAGGATAGGGACAAGTACAGTTCATAGATGTCCTATTTCCTAGCCCTCCACTTTATCCTGGAATTATTCCTTTTCTTCTGAGTGTCAGTAGAAGTGGTCTTATATAGGAGGATAAATAAAACTCTTTCCCCCCAGGTTTTAACTGTTTAAATACTGGATTTTTTTTTTTAGAGTGTGAACTTCTGGTCTTGTGGTGGTGGTGCTTTCCTTAGTCTGGTAAAGAGGGGGGATGGAAAGCAAGAAGCCCAGAAATGACTGCCTTTTTGTATTATTTCTATAATATAATTTCTGGATGAAGTACAAAACCATGACTGAGAGAGACCTGTTCCATTGACTTGGGAGGGAGTGGAGAGAGATGTTTAAAAGAAGTGTGTCCAGCTGGTGAGTAAGATGGCACGCACCACTGAGTCGTTAGTAATGTTTATTCTATTAGAGTGGACAGTCTTCTGCTGTTGATGAAAAAGCTAACTCAGTCCATTACACATTAAATTAAGAGAACACACACATGCACCATAATCACAACTCTCTCTCCTTGTGCACTGATCAGTAATAATTACCTTTAGGGTAGGGGGTGAAGGGAGATAACCTAAATACTTTCAGGTTAATTATTACTCTCCTGTGCTTAGAAAAATCCTAGCATTTTACCAACAGCAACCTTTCTGTGCCTGAGGTCTTTTGAGACCTGAACTCGGCAACAACAAAAGAACATATATCTTTGGACAACAGTGCTATAAGTCACTCTGCTGCTTTGGGGTTTGGTTGATTTTTTTTTTTTTTTAATCTCCCCCAGTGTGATGTAAAAAGCTTTCTTTTCTTTGAAAATGTTAGTTTTCACTCCTACAATCACATATACTGAATAAATAAAGGCACACATAAGAGCAGCTTGAGCCCTGCACTGGACTTCCCTGTCTCTGTTAACCTTAAAGTTCACTGTGCTGAAAACTAATAGTGTCTAGTTGTCAAGAAGCCAGAATAATGACATTTTGTGCCATTATTCTAATGTGGTTTTCACTGTGCATTTTCTTTAATTATTTGCATGAGTAATATCATTATGCATTCATGCCAATACAATTCTGATAATTAATTTACATGATGGCAATTTCTTAATGATTTTGATGTCAAAGTTAATAGCAACATCTGATAGCTGATCTGTTGGTGCTGACATAAATTTAACTTTTAATGCATTAATGCCAAAACCAACAGCAGCATCAAATTACATTGCAGAAAAATAAACATCCACTGGGTAAAAACTTCAATGGAAAAGTCCTGATCCTTACCCGAGGCTTATGGGTTCAAAATAAAGCCAAGGCCCTAGACATGGTGTGTGTCAGTTTTATATTTTATCTTTATTTGTTCATCTACATCAGTAATATTATTGATGTCTGATATTTAAGAGATCAAATTATATGATATTGTATAAGAGATGATGTTCTCTTGCCTCCAGCTTGGTGCATATATTCCATATTTTAAAATTTAAAAATGCATTAATTAAGCTTTTAACTTCTTGGTTCTATAAGCATAAACTCTGAACTGCTCTGCAGTGGGGGAATTTAGGACTGTGGTCTGAACCTCAACTTGTATCTCGGTTTATGATTACAGTTTGCACTGTGTGGTAGTAATATCAACAAAATAAATTTTATGTGGAGGCAAATATTGTCAGTATCAATAAAAGAAGAAACAGAGCAATGCATAATAAGTTTTGGGATCAATATTTTTAGTACATTTTTACTATATGGAAGTGATGCATAGATAAAGAGATAATTGCATGTGTGACTATATATATCTACCTATCTTTTTATATAGACTCATGTAAGTATTACAAGACAATTAACACAGAATAAAACCACATTCTTCAGTCTTTCTAAAGATTTCTTTAGAAGTTTATAGGCATTTTTATTTACTAGTTAAATATTTTAGTATACCTTAGTACTGAAAAAATATATGTGAAACAAATTATGATAACCATAAAATGGTGATAGTTTTCCCTTTATTTTTTTAATCAAAAGCAAAACTTTATTCCCTGACACAGTTCCTAACATAATATTTATTTCCACCTGCTTCAGCCAGTTAAATGTATAGATGAAATGCTAAAAACCATTACAAAAAGAATTGATCCTGCTGTGTATTTCAAGCTTTTCCTCAATTGGCTTTTTATCAATGATACCCACCGAGGGAGTGCACATTTCATTATAGATAGTGAGAAGATAATTACAAAGCCTCAATTAGACCTTGCATTGCTGCACTATAAAGAGCTGCTGGTTCAGATCCAGATCATTTGCCTCCAAAACGTACTACCTTTCTTTCTTCAGTGTCCACAAGCAGGCTGTCAGACCCTGTATGTCTGGTTGCATTTAACCTGCCTTATCCTCGCTCTCAAAGACATGGGGACACATATCCAACCCCCCCCAAAATTCAGACCTATCAGTGGGGACCTTTTGCCATGCCCATCCTATGGAGACAAATGTTGCTCCATGCAAAGCCAGCTTTTGCTGAACAATTGCAAGAGTTCTGCTGGTGATGGTGAAGGCACAAAGAGGTGGCAAAAGGAGGCTAAGGTGGTTTGCTTAAAACAGTTTACAGTGAAAGGCAAAATTTGGCCCTAATACACAGCTGTTCTGAGGCATGTAAAGCACACAGCTGCATGGGACGCCTTTGACACAAGCACAGCTCATGTGGGCTGGTGGCAGCACAACTGCTGCTCCCCCCTTACTGCACTGCTCACTGCCTGCCCCTGCCCCTGCCAGCACCCGAAAGGCAATGTCTGGCATGGAGAAGGACTCGATGGAAGTGGCGTAGGTCCCAAAGAGGTGGGAAAGGCAAGGGATAGGAGAGGCAGCCCTCAGGGGCAGATGTGGGAGCAGGAGATACCTTGTTGGGAAGAAATTGTCCCGTGTAACAGCCCTTCCTGTAATAAAAGCAGATAGTCTACTGGGAGGGTGACGTGAGCAAATCCAAGTGGGTGTGTGTGGTGCTTACACCTTTGCAAGTGTACAGATTTCTGCCCATGCATGTGCCATCCGTGGATGTACACCATCTGTACACATCTGGGTCCTGTGCTGAAGTCCTTCCTTCCTCTTCCTCTGCCTTCTGCTTCTGGGGAGCCTGCTGGGAGGTAACGTTCTGGTGCTTAATTCCTCACGTGTTTCTGGGGACATGTACTTTGGAAGAAGCCTCTGGGATGAGATGGACTTTGCTCAGAATTTAAGTTGTCCCATGCAATGTGCCATGAATGTAGGTAACCATCAACTCCTGTAAATGCAGTGCTCTGGTGGAGTACAGGAGAAGACTGTGGATGAACAAAGATGTCTGAGAGTCCTCAGACTCGAACCACCCTTCGTTAGGACATGCACACTCTGTAGCGCATCCAGATGTTTAGACATAAGCTGAATGCACCTTAACCTTTTGTTCATAGAAGAGCATTTGGCTGAAGCAGATCCCAGATGTGCAGGTAAGGAGAGAGAAGGCTAGAAAAGGGTCTGATTATGGAATGGGGACTTTCTTGTTACATAGGTTTTGTCAAGCTTCCTCCTCACACATTTGTCTTTGGTGAAGATCTGGAGATGCTTTCCACTACCAGGATAATTTAATTTCGAAGCCTTTTATTGAGGGGTTGAGAAAAGAAAAGGGAGATTTCTTTCTGTATAAAATCATCCTGTATTAATTAAAGATTATTTTAATAATATATTTTTAAAGTAATAACATTTCACATTATGAGACTTTGAGAACTGAGTGGAATACTAATTGACTGGCCTTTTTCCTTGGTCTGCAGAAGGCATGGTGTTTAGCTGCTCAAGTTTCCTTTAGAAACAGGTTAGTTAAGAACATATCTCGGTTTTAAGAATAGCTGCTCAACCAGGAACAGCATTGTAAATATTATCTTTATTCCAGGTGAGTAGAAAATCTCTTAAAACCGTTTCTGAGGAGTGTTATCTTTGTGGGTTGATTGTTGGAAGGTGTAAGAAATATGACTGTGATTGTGGTTTGCACACTGAGTGACTCTCCCCCACAACCCAAATGGCTTTCTTGCATGTGGCATTTCAGAAAACCTTTTTTTTTTTTTTCTCTCCGAGCATGTGGAATGTCTTTGCAGAAAATATTTTTTTGGTGCAGGGCTTGTTATGAGTTGGGCACAACATGTCTGAAATGTAGTGTAGGAGTTCGAAAGGGAGGTTTTAAAAATTCAGAGCTGTCTGATGACTGGGTGCATTACTAATGAAAATATGTTTGAGTTTAATGTTGAAATTAAATGTCCCCTAGAAAAGAATGACATTCATTTTTCCCTCCCCAGAATTCATACTGAAGTTTCCACAGCCTTAAATCCAGCCCAGATAACAACCTCCGAGTCAAAAGCTGCTCCCTATGCCTCATATAAATATCCACACCCAGGCATCTCATATTATCTTCCATTTCTTCAGTCCACTAATTATTTGCTAAACCGAATTACTGTGGGCTATCTTAAATTAGCTCCCCGGTGACTCAAACATTGATTAACTGCTCAGGTCCCAGGAGTTCGGCTTGTGCACAAAGGCCCGGGGCCTGGCATATTGCAATAGGAGTTGTTTAGGACACCGATGGTGGTCTCTCTGCATCCCAAAATGTATCATCGGCAGCAGGGGTACCACCTGGGGGGTGTCTGTGCCACCCCAAGGTCTTTGGCTGCTTTGGACATGGGGCTATTGACAGCTGCTCTAATACAGGTCTGACACCTATGTGATGTTGAGACAAGGAGTCCTACTGAAGAAAGTAGATCCCTTGTCTATTTCATCTTGGCCATGCTGGCCAGCTGTGCCTCCCAAAGCAGGAGGTGCTCTCCATGAGGAAAGACTGAGAGAGCTGGGTCTGTTTAGCTTGGAGAAGAGGAGGCTGCGAGGGGATCTTATCAATGCTTATCAATATCTAAAGGGTGGGTGGCAGGAGGATGGGGCCAGGCTCTTCTCAGTGGTGTCCAGTGACAGGACTGGGGGCAATGGCCATAAACTGGAAAACAGAAGGTTCAACCTGAACATGAGAAAACAATTCCTGACTGTGAGGGTGACAGAGCACTGAACAGGTTGCCCACTGGGGTGGTGGAGTCTCCTTCCCTGGAGACTTTCAAAAGCTGCCTGGACTTGTTCCTGTGTGATCTACTCTAGGTGATCCTGCTCTGGCAGAGGGAGGTGCGACTACTTGATCTCTAGAGGTCCTTTCCAACCTCTTCCACCCTGTGAATCCATTCGCTCCACCATGGGGATGTGGAGTTCTCCACAGGAGGTGGGATGCATCTTGTTGGCAGTGTCCCTTTGAGTCATGAAGCCTGAGGGGGATGCTATTCCCTTTCTTTAATCAGCTGTGAGCTCAGAGGTGTGACTGTGGTTATGATCTAACCGCTTTGGTCCTTAGCGCAGACGTTGATTTCTGCAAAGGCAGTAATTAGTCAGTAGGCAGCCCAGCTACTAAGTACAATGCTCATTGTTTCCCTCCTTGACAGCTAGCTCAGACTGGTTATTAACACAAAAGAAAGCTTTCACTTTGAAAGTCTTTTTGTTCTCTCCATCCTTCACCTCCTCATTTCCTTAGCATAAACCCCACTGAACTACACTATGCTGTGGCTGGGGTTGCGCAGCCTCTTCAAGGTGCCATTTGATGCACCCGTCCAGACTAAGACCAGAAGCAAGAGGGGTGTTTTGGTGAAGGTAGCCTTTCAGTTCCCATTACATGCACTACTGCACATTGAGCTGGGAAAAAGTTTTGCAGGAGAAGCTCCACAACATGTTATGTGGCAGCTTTGTAACAACAGGAAAATTATTTCCTCTGGTGCTTGTTGTTGAACAGGGATTTATTACGCTGGCTGAGTTCTGTAACCATTTAGATGTCGTAAGTCTGCAGACCACAGTGAGATTTCACTGTAACTGGACAGTCACTAATGTTCATTTATTCCACTACCTTTGACACCCAAACTTTCAGTCCTAGAGTTTATTGACTAATTGTACCGAGCAATGTGTTTTTAATACAGTGCGTATTTACTGTCTGTAGTGCTGGAATACATAAAGCGTTAAAAATTATGTTATGTTTGACTCCTAAATCATATGATTTTACAAGGGATTGTGTATATTTTTGCATCTACTTTAGACTTACACACATACGGTATTTCCAATTGTTTACATATGTTAGAATCTCTTGCATTTAAATAGCTCATTATGCAAATATTTACGAAATACATGGATATTTATTTTTACTGTACCCTCTATTCAATCACTGAGCTGAGATTTAATGTCTAAATATTGTCTGCAGTCACATGCGCAGTAATGAATTATAAGTAATTGTGTTATATACAATTATACAACAAAAATTACTGATTCAAAAAATATTAATGTTGCAAAGCCAAACACTCAAATTTATGGAGCATCAGAGGTAAGGTGCATTCCTAATTCAAGCCCTAATTACGCATGTGTGCCTTATAACATAGCTTTTACTAGCCACACTCCAGTTGTCCCCCAGCTGCTGTCAGCTGTGATGGGTACGTGACCATGTTGCAGGCCAAGGCTCCAGGCTCTAGCCAAGCCTTGGGATCAGACCAAGGCCAAATTTGCAGTTTCCCAGACAAGAACTTTTCCCTGGATTTGGTCACCTAAGCAACTGGCCTGGCTCAGCGAGCATGTTTCTGATTTTCCCACCCCAACAGCAAGAGCCTGCAGCAAGAGAATGCCCTGCACTATTTCACCTCTCAGTCTAGAGGTGTACACCGAGCAGGACTAATTTTGTATTTGAGACATTTGAAAGAGCACTGTGTTCTTGTATAATCAAAGACTGAGCCTGGAGTACATTTTGCTGAAAGGTTTTTTTTTGACCAGAATATCTTCCACCAGGAAATGCTGCTTTGTCTGAATTGAAATATTTCGTAGGAACATTTTGTTTACGATGATATTTTTAACAGAAAAAAATGTGAGCAATTCAAAATCTGAAAAAGGTATTTCTCACTGCCAGTTGTTTCACTGTAGACCTGATTTCTTTTGTTTTCAGAGTATATATTATTTATATTTACTATTCAAGGGGTACCTACACTGTGACCTTGAAATGTTTCAACTCTGTTAATTCTGACATTGTCCAATTTTACTATCAGAAGACTTCAGTAAGTTTGGGTTTTAGTATGTCTTTAATGACCTTTGTGCATGCACACTTTCCTATATTTTAAGAAAGCAAGCAAATCCCAGCAACTTAATTTCAGCAGAATTTATAACTATGAGGATGACACCCAATCTAAAAAATAAAAAAAATTAAAAAAAATAGTTCAAGTGTATAAAGTTTGCCCAAGTTATAAGCAGCCAAAATAAATTTACAGATCATGTTGAGTGATGTCAATAATAGATGGCATCCATAGTTCCATCTATTACACTGCAAACTATATGTCCATGGATTTTTTTTTCCTCAGAAAAGGGTTATGGTATTTCATTTTTATAATAACATAATTTGTAGAATTTTTAACACAAAAGGGGGATACTTGATGACTTTTTTTTTTTGTTAGCTGAATCAGTGATGAATATGTAGTTTACAACTGTCTACAGGCAAAAGTTGTTTCTTAAGGTAATTTACAGCAATATGCATCCTGCCTTTTAATAAAAGTCAGGTAAAGAGAAGTGCTTTTAAATTGGGACAGACTGGACTACAATAATATCATTTGGATAAATATTTCTCAGACTGCCTATATGAATCTTATCCCAAATGTTTTATTTCTGGTTCACAAAACATTTTATAACTTCCCGGGGTACTTATGTCAATTGACATGTAGCTCAGCACATGCTGGCTATGGAAAAAGGCAAAGCAAAACACTGATGAAGGAGTCACTCATGTAGGCAAGCTCCAGGAAATATTAGGAATCTTATTAAAAAGCAATGCTTTCATGACATTTCTTACAAAATAAATATTATTTGGCTAGTGTCTGACATAACAGGCAGGGATGTTTTGATTCATTACTCAGGTGTTGTCTCTGGAGACATTTGGAAACAGGGGTGGTCACAGCAGGTATGCCCCGAAACTTAACCTGGGCAGTAAGAAATCCACCTCCATACAGGACACTGCAACGAGGACTTGTTTGGCTGTAGGCTTGACTGTTTTTTCTGTGAAATATTAATTGGCTGTGTGAAAGAGATCACCCTGGTTTTCCACAGACCCTTAGACTGAGATGGCCACAACCCTTTCCAAGCTTTTTGACATTAACTTCTCTACTAGCTGTTTGTTGTGGCTCTTAATAGAGAAATCAGCTTTTGATCTTCCAAGGACTGAGATTCTTGAACAACTTTCCTACACACATATTGAAGAAAGCCAAGAGGGATTAGCAGGTGAATCTCAGTGCTTTAATGAAAGGGATTATAAACCAGCTATCCCTACAACAGCAGCCACTGTGGGACTTCCTTTGCTTGCCCAAGCATACTTGTCCAAACTCAAAAGGGCTACTGTCTTTCAAAAGCCTCAGGTTCTTTTTGGAGGCCAGCAAATCATAGCTGAGAGGTAGGTTCTTGCTACTAAGATGCAGTCCCAGAGGTCAGACGTGCCAGCCTTCCCTCAAATGTCATTGGGGTCCTGTGTCTTCTGCTGGCTTCTTCTTCTACTCCTATCTCAGTCTCACAGTGAGGTCTTGGGAGAGTCAAGCCATGTAGACATCACATTTCCTCATCTGAAGCAATGGGAGAAATATTGCATAAATCACTGTTACGAAGGAAGTGATGGGAAACAGCTCCAAGATGCTTGAATAAAGTGCAGAAGATGTACAAATCATTATTCCAGTAAGCCTGTGACACAGAGTCCAGCACTTGGAAGGCTTTGACCCAAGCGTTTCTACAGCCTCAGCTTGCTCTGCTCTAAACTTGGCTCATTATGGTCCCCTGACCCCCTCTCCCATCACTGTCCCACACAAGCTCTGTTTCAGGTGGGAAGCAGAATACCTTTAAAAAGAAAGAGAAAAAGGCAGGCGAAAGAACAGACACACCTGTGCATTTCACATGTGATTTCCACCTACCCTCTCCCACATAGCTTCAAAAACGTTGTGTTTATTTATATATAAATAAATACACTTTTTTATCGCTGCAACTTGTAAATAGGAAATGAAGTCACAATCCTCGAAATTATAATGGCAGGCACACAAAGACACAGTTACTGGCACGGAATTCAATTAACAGATAGCAATCACCCTTGGGTGACTGTGTGAGGTGGAAATATACAGGCATGCTAATAAGTAATATCTTAAAGCCAAGGCGTTTATCAGCCAGCAGCCAGACATGGGCATAAGTGTGGGCAGACAGCACTGCTCTGGGATATTTAATAAAACCCGCTCTCTTCATTTGAGGATTTGTGTTTAATCATTTGGTAACATTTTAGAAACATCCAGGCTGGGAAGCTTCTCAAATGGAACTGCTTAGGTCAGAAAATGTAGAGAGTTATTTACTGACATTAAAATAGCCAAAGGAACAGAGTGGATTCTAGGTAATACTAACAAAGTTCTTTGTTGGCATCTTTTTGACCTTTTGAGTTTCTGGGGTATGCCTGCTACGTGAATCACAGCCTTATCTGGGGAAACATGCAGAAGGCGTTCATTAATACTGGGACAGCAAATGATTGAACTGCTGTTTAATTTTTTTAACTCTTTTTTGCTTGGTTGAAAGCCTAAAGCTAAAATAGTTTTCTTCTAGGCTCCTTGAACTTTAATTTGCATTGCATCTTGGGCTTTCAAAAGCTTCAGGCAGGCCAAGATTTGTCATCCACTGAAAGATGTTCAATTCAAACTTTCTCATCAGGGCTCTCTTTCTGCTACAGCAGTCGAGTGAATTTGCAGGACTGTTTTGCATGTCTAAATACTGCTGCTTGTAGGAAAGGCAAATCCAGAAGTAAAGTCATGGTTTTCTTTAAAGAAATGCAGTTCAACTTAGTAAGATATTTGTTAAGGCTTCATGCAGAAGAAATGTAAGGCATGGTGTTAGTCCATTCGTGGGTAACTCTTTAGGGTCAAAGCATTTCATCACACAAAAGTGGTTTGGAGCAGGACAAATGGAGTCCAGCCAGCCTAGTCATGGAACATGCAGGAAGCAGCATTTGTCAGCCACTATCAAGGAAGGCTGGAGACTTTTGGCTAGGAAGCAGATGGTGTTGCTGGTAAATGCTCTCTCCACTTCTGTTTTCGCCTGTGCTCTGAGTAAGCAGTCATGCCTTCTGAGGTCATCAGCTCTGCTCCTGCAAAGCAGCCAGTGGCAGCGGGAAGTCTGGGGTGTTTCTACTCCTGCCCCAGGAGTGGGGATCCCCCCTTCAGCAAGCTGCCTCGGGAGACTGGATTGTCCCTCTAACTGGCATGGCTGCCTACTTGGGTTTGAACCCTTCTGGTGTCCATGCAGGCTCTGGTGGTCACCAGTAGCCATGCAGCAGCTAAAGCAGTGGGGCAACAGTACGATTTGCACAGTCTTAACAATTTTGCTCTGTCAAAGGAATCATCAAAGGCACAGGTGGGCTGAAACAAATGTTAAAGATGGGCTGTGGAGAAGGTACAAGTCCTCTCCAGCAGGTACTCACCGTACCTGCTCCTTTTCTCTGGGGAATTCATGTGATCTACAAATCAGCGGCCAGAGCCTCCTCTGCCAGCCATTTCCTTCACTGCTGGCATGCAGCCCAGCCTGGGTTGTGCTCAGGAAGCTGTAAAGTGGTTCTGAATAGCTGCTGTGAAGCTGTCCCAGCGCTGCTCCTGTCACAAAGAGTTTTCAGTGCCCGCCTCGCTAATGGATGGGTTTCTCCCATACGGAGTGCCGAACAATGCGGTGATACATTCAGGTTTTATTAGTGTGAGCTTAGCGTGGCCGCATTATTCATAATGGCAACACCACAAGAGAACTGCACTGTTCATCCCAAATGGGAGACCATAAATCCTGTAAGCCACGCAGCACCGTCAAATGTTGTGTTTTCACCACTTATTTTGCAGGAAAGCTATTTGTATTCCCTCTGTATGTAAACCCAAGCTGTCTTAATATTGCAAGCCCAAACTGTGTTGGAGGAGGTAATAACAACAAAAAATTGCAACCAGTATATTTTAGAGAACTCAGTCATAACTCTGCGATACCAAGGCTCGGTACCCGCTGCCAAGTGAGGGGAGCGAGTGCCGCGGCGGGGTGGTGTGCCAGCTCCTGCGCACTGCTGGAGGGGCTCGGCCCTTGCCCATCTGCGAGTCACGGCAGTGGAGCCCTGCAGTTGCTTCAGGACTGAACATTGGTCTCCTTTGCTGGGAAGCATGCATGTGCAGATCTGCGTGCGTGCGGGACAAGGAGAGACTTTGTGTTTCTGCTTGCTTGATTTCCTTTTAGAGACAGCAGCTGCAACAGCGGGGCACGTGAAGTACGTTCAGCAGAGGTATGTTAGTGGGCAGAGTGTAGGTAAGTTGGTGATAAGTCCAAGACAATTGATATTTGATGTGAGGAAGACACATCACCTGCCTGACATAAATCAGGCTTTGCAGGCATCAGGAAGTGGTTCAAGCTACATGTTGATTTGCTGCCATGCGGAGACTGTCATGGAGGGAGCCACCCAGGGTTGCAATGAGAGCAAGCATCTGCTTGGGAGGAGCTAGGCCGAAGTAACTGCCTCGCCTCGCTTAGGCTAGAGAGATGAAGCTGACTTTTGCATGCTTCTGCACTCGACCTAGTGACCCAGAAATGAAGAGCTACATAAGCTATTACCAGTCTTTTCAGCTACTGCCTCTTGTAAAACTCCTGTCCCCGCTCTCTCAGGCTTTGCAGGGCCTGGAAGCCAGGCAGCAGCTGCCTCCTCATCACCCCACGGCCTGAGCACTTTTTCTGTGACCCAACTTTTTCAGACCCAACGGCTCAGGGGAATCACAGAGCAGTTTCTTGTAACTCTTGCAGGAAATATTTTCTGAATTTGTGGAGATCCCCTCTTTCTCTCCTGCATCCGCACACTTTAGGGTACGGTCATTAAAGTAATTAACCCTGGGCTGAGAGTGGAACCTCTGATTTCACAAGTCTTATATCTGAAGCAAACTCTCTGCAGTCCTCCAGTTACTTTGTTCGCTGTTGGCATTGATACTGGAAACGCTGACAGCAGCTACTAAAGGTTAAGCGCATTTGTAGAAAATCAATAGCGTGATGCCCCCTTCTCCCTCTGCCCTCAGCTTCTGAGGGGAAAAATGGCCCCTAGGCACACAAAGAAAATAAGTTAACATTTCTCCAACTCAGAACATGTGCATTTATGCAAGAAGCTTAAAGGATATCTCTCACTATCCAAGTACAGCAACCCTCTTCTTCGCGTAGTGCTTGGAAGAGCGACTGAGGCTTCTGTAGCATTGGTTATTATGCAGGGCATGTGTTTTAAAACGTTAAGTACCTTGATTGTCTCTCACACAGCTAGTGCTGTCAGCAGTTTGCACAGTGCTTTTATGTGCCTTTTTCCTCCCTGAGATACCTGTGTTGAGTTCAGAACTGATTCTGCTTCTGAAGCAATTCATTAAACATCTTCAGTGTGCCACTTCTGTGAAGAGGTCAATTTGTTCCTTCTGCCTAGTGATGCAAAACTCTGGGCTTCAGTTGGTAAATGCACATATTAGATACATTTCTTGCTGTTTAACTTATGCTTTCCTTCAATCTATCCTCTCTAGCGATCCCTTCCTTTAACATAGGCATTTATTATTCATGAAATGTGGAGACTGATGCTACCGTATCAGTCTAGGGCAGGTGCAGTTGGGTAGTCTGGCATGCATACGCTCCTTTTCTGGAGAAGATGTTTTTCAAAGGAGAGAAAGTAGCTGTTCCCTTCTCTTAGGTTCCTTTGTCTTTCTTACAAGGTGCCAACGTGATGGTGGGTTGGTGCACACTCCTGGATAAGGCTCCTGGAACACAGCCAGCCTGAATGTGATTCCTAATGCAGCTCATGCACAGGCTGCTGAATACCTGTGGGTTGTCTGTAGCTTTTAGTCCACTCTGGGGGCTAAAACAGGACCTTGGGAAGGAGTCCTGTCCCCAAAAACAATTGGGTAAGATTTTTTCCTTGCTTGAAGAGTGGATTCACCAGCAGGTCTTCAAGGAGGTGTTATCTATAACGCCTTATCCCCCACCCACCCAGGTCCAAATGATTCTCTACCCAACACAATAGTTGTTGCTGGGGTTTTTGTTTGTTAGTTTGTTTTTTAAATCTGGATATTTCGAAATGTAAATTGACCTGGATTACATCTGCACTTACTAGATACAATAGGGTTATTATTAAAAAATAATTCTTAGGCTAGGTGCAGGTGGACCAAAAGTAAACTTTTCTTTGATCTTGCAAGGGTCCTAGATAAATAGGGGGTTTCCTTTTTTTCCATAATTCTTATCCTTGTTCTGGGGTCACTTTTGTTTTGCAATTGTAGATAGGACTATGGCTCATGGTGTTTTGCTAGCCCACGAGTTCTGGAGGGAGCAGATTTGCTGAAATAAAAATTGGTAGGTCTTCATAAAGTTATCCACACACAGGAGCTTGGTCAGTATTCAGTGAGTAGGCCTAGGACAACAGATCCTGAAGTAATGGGACCATTTCTGTTGGAATATCAAATATTTTAATTAAATTATCATCCAAAGACAAGTACAGACATATTGAATTGATATCTTCTCTAAGCAGTGATTTCTTTGGTTAAATTCTTACATTGCTTATTGCAGTAGTTACAGCTTTTTTGGCAAGATTTTTACTTAATGTAAGTGATTCAATATAATTTTCTGGGCTGTATTTTGCATATAATATGGTTTCTGTTCAGACGACTGTGGGCTTCTTTTTCTTGTTTCCTTATATACATATTTATTTAGACACATTAGACTGCAAATTTAAGAAGCAAAACTGATTGCAAAAAGTACCTGGAGAGCATAGATGGATAGGGGCTTCAGAAGTAACAGATTCCCAGAGCTAGTAGTTTATGAAAGCTTTGCAATTATATTCCTG
>NW_010271316.1:100778-148302 GCF_000690775.1 Eurypyga helias
TTTTATCATAGAAAGGGTCTGTAAAAGTATGTACTTGAATGACTGAAAATGTCTGGTTCTCAAGGATTCTGACCAACTCGTCATTCTTTGTTTTGATTCAGATGAAATATTTTCAGGCTGTAGTTCATTTCCCAACAAACAAAACCAAAAAAGCCTGAAGAGTAAGTGATGCCTCACATTTCCTGTTGGAAAAGATTTCAAAAGCTCATAAAATGTCTCCAGCCCATACAGTATATCACGTCATACTAATTTATGGTAGTCAATGAACAGTCGGAAATGGTGGAAGAGAGAGATGGAGAGCCTATAATATTTTGCTTTATTCAGGACTGTATATCAGAGGCCTTTTTTTTTTTTTTCCCCCTTTATACACAACTCAGGCACAGCGTCTCCTCTTCCTTGCTTCAGGAAAAAGAGAGAGAGAGAAAAAAAATCACATATTTGTATTATAGTATGTTCTCCAAGTAGCGAATTCCCTCTGCCAACTATCTGTGGGTGTGCAGCCCTTCCTCGGGAACATGCTGTATCTTCTGAGTTCCTGTGTTTGCGATATCACAGTGCTTTCGCTCTGCAAAGCCATGAATGGGGCCATTATGAGGGGCCGCTAGATAATTAAGATTCTGAGAGTGGTAGACTGCTAAAAGCTTGTTTAGTGAGGAAATTACAAGGCCAATAAAAAAAAATGTCTTTGCAAGTTCCGACTGTATTCTTTTCTTTTGTGGGTCTAATTTTTCAAGGTCTGGCTGGATCATGTTGAGGTTTTCTTTAATCCCTTTTTTTCCTCTACACAACAGGAGCTGAGCCTGGAATCTAAGTCCAAGTTAATGAAGCTGCCTCAAAGTTGAGGAGGGAGAGAATAAACCACAGCTCTGAGGCACAGACCACTGGAGATTCCTCTTTCAAACCCTGCCTCTGCCGCTTACTGGAGTTATTTGATTTGGGAACAAGATAAGAATTCACAACATCTGATTTGTAGAAATAACCTGGAGGAAGGGAAAACAGTCAGAAATACTAATTTCAGATATCATTTTCATCACTCAGTTTCCTAATAGTCTTTCCCAGCTTTAATAGTATTAACCAAATATAAAGCCCAGACTTCAGGGAAGTTGTGCACTGACTGACAAATGCATCTCCAAATAGCCCACAGTTCAGCACTTCTTATTCTGTCAATACTCCGTGACCAAAGGAGGTTTGGAGCATAATTCTCTCCCAGTTATTCATCTTCTCCCTTTCTCAGGTGTTTCTCCCCCCAGGGTAAGAAATACACCGGGCAATTCACTGCTGATTTCCCGGGAGTGTTATTCATGCCAATTTATTTATGTATTTACTATTCAAGTGCAAATTATTGAAGTTCCTTGTGGTAACCTGCAAATCAAACTGATCGAGGCAGAAGGCTGGCTATCACACCAAGGGCTGTGGAGTTGAAAGCAGCACCTAAGTGCAGGGGCGTGAGGAACAATTCAGCCTGCCTAATGCTGGGGACCACCCAGGCTTTGGCTGTAGTTGGTGGACAGAAGTAGTGAACATTCTTAAATTAAGCAATGTAAGTGCCTTAAATGCCTAACTATGTCAGTGGAGCTGCATCCACTATTGACTACACAGCTTTCTTCTTTCTTCAGTGTTGGTAATGTACCATTGGCAGGCAGTGGGAGTAAATTTATGGCTAACTGCTTCACATGCTCAGAATCTGAGCTTCAAATTTGTGTTCATTAATGTCAGCGTGGTAGATGAGAGGGCAGGGCCACTGTGCCCTTTCTCCATTGCTTTTCCTGGGGGCACTGATGCAACCAGGGTGTTTGGTGCAGCCCTTGATCGGGACCCCCTACAGCTGAGGGGGACCAGAACACAGTGATTTTCAGCAGTGGACAACCCAAGGAGGGTTTGTGGGGTGGGTATGTGTCCTGTGGGTAACAGCATGGGGGGAGGCAGCGGCTCCCCAAGCTGGACACACGATGGGTATGGTCTGTGGTGAGCACAGTCATGCTCTTTCTCTGAAACACAAGACAGCGTTCCCCCTTCAAAGGTTCAGACACATGTGCTGCCTGTTGCCACACACTCAAAATATGGGCCTCAAATTTTGTGTTGATTACAGTTATTTATTAAGACTGCATTTTAATAATTTTCTTTGGAATCTTGTTCTACATGCCTTCTCAAATTGTCTTCACAAATGGTCGCTCAATACAACTGTGTTTTAGCATGTTAATGTAATAATTTATTGGGTCAGAGCTGCAACTAGGAGAAATCTGTATTAAGGCTGATGATAAGAAAGGGACAAATTCAGCTAGGAATGCAGTCAGTTGTAATATAAAAAGCGCCTCTAATATAGCACTTGTTTCTAAGCTACCTCCTTCTTATTCCTGACTTTTTCTCCAGTATTTCCAATAATGTATACACATCTATGTTGCACAGTCTTTTGTTACTCTATGAAAAACCTACACAAATAAGGTTCATTGATTACACAGAGGAAGAAGTGAAATTTGTGTCAAGTGCTTAAAGAAATCGCATTGAAAGTGTTGTCATTTTTCTTTATTGACATAGTATTGCTCCCTTTCATAAAGAAAGATTTAAAAAGTGATTTTGAAATTGTTGTGTTCCTTTGCATGTTATATTGGTTTCCATATGGTAGGAATCTCAGTGGGAATATGCTGATTTACACTAGCAGAAGTCCTGGTTGCTTATTTGAATGCCAGATTGCTATGTGTTATCTGGGTAGAAACATAATGTTCCTGCGTTTTTCATGTAACCTTGTCTCATATGCGAAGCTCAAATGTCATTGCCACACCAGGAAAGGTTACTGGTGAGAAATGTTTGAGCTTTAAATGCATTCTTAATTTTGAATAGGACCCATTTTTTAATGTGTTGAAAACGAGGCTTGGATCCAAACATCTCTGAAACTTGAGAAGAACCAAATGTGGATCTAGACTGAGTTGTGAAACTTCAATCTATTTCTAATATACAGATAATTCAGTGTGGAAAGAGTGGACATGCAAATGCATGTGCATGTGTGCGCACACCTAGACACAACACATATATTGATATATACCCACGCAAATGTATGTATCTTGCTTCAGGGTTGTACTTGGAAATAATGTGATTTATCTTCTACCAGAATTCCACCAGTGTTGACTATATTTTCTCAAAAAATTCAAATTAAAAATGTTTTAAAGTAATTTTTTCAGTAGCTAAAGAAGTTACTGATGGGGGGGGGAGGGATCAAATGAATCAATTACGGTTTGGTTTTTTATTTAAATACCTCATTGCCCATAAGCTAGATTTTAGACAAGTCTAAATTGCTTCTGTGTAACTAGGGTATTTTTAAATGTTCATTACTTCATTATCATTACTCTGTGCTGATGTCAATATAAGATTTTGATTTGAGGAGGACCATAACAAAAAGGAGAACCCTTCTTATGTGGCTAATGCAATATAAATAATTTAAGTGTTGGAAGTGTGAAGCAGTGATTGGCAGGAGGAGGGAACGGATGTTGTGTGGGTGGGATGGCAAAGCATGGAATCAAAATGTGGAAATGAAGTAGACGTAGAAACATTCCAGTTGTTTTGGAGAAAATCACTGTCTGATTTTTGGTTTTGCAGAAACAAAGACAGGGTGGCCTAGGTTTGAATCCTGGTTTACCAGCAAATCCAGGCTTCAGGATCGTTTGCATAACCAATTCCAGCTTTGGCTCATGTCTGTTCTGAATAAGCAGTTTGGGTGTTTTTCAGTTCCCTGTGGGCTGGCAGAGAAGAGATATGCAGCACAGAGGACTGAAGGACCTGATTTGTTTAACTTCTGCTTGCCCGTATGGTGCATCTCTCTCAAGGCAGCAATGTTCAGCCACTCCTTCCCAGAACCAATGGGTGAACCAGGCAGAAAGTGCTGCTCTCACAGAGGGAAAATGTTCAGCTCCCAGGGTTTTGAACACCTATTTACAAAAGTTTTAAGTAATTTAGGAACAGATTAGATCTGTCTCCCCAAAACTGGCAGCGCTCTGAACCTGGTGTGGGTTCCAGTTTGGCGAGGATGCCTCCAGACACAGGAGAACCAGAGAAAGCAGACAAGCATTATATGCCTCCCTAAACCCTTATCTATAAGCTGCTTCTGAACCTCTGCTGTATTGCAGACTCTTCCTATGACAGTACCCAAATGTATAGTTAGAATCCAAAATCACAGGAGCTAGTGCAACTGGCTTTCATTGTAACATTTGTGGCTGTAGGGATTTTTTACGTCTGGGGTTTTTTTTCCCATCTGGATGTAAATTTAGAGCAGGACACAAACCTTTAAAATGGAGAAAAGCTACCTTCCGATTAATTTTCTTTCTCACCCATGGACACACACAAGCTTAAAAAACAATTGACTGCGATGTTGAGGAAGTGCAAGGCATGGTGTTCATCATATCAAGAAGTCAGATACTTGCTTAATGCCATCTCTCTGAAGACCCAGACAAGGCTGCATCCCCTGGTGCAAAATGCCCTGCAAACACAAGGCACGAGACAGCTCCTGCCCCCAGGAATTTGCCTTTGCTGCGCAGAGGAAAGTTACGGTGGCCAAGGCAATGCAAGGCACTAACTGCAAAGCTGAGAGCAGAACCCAGAAGTCCGGCCCAGCGCCTTGCACAATGAGTTCCGCTCCGTTTTGCTTAGTGTTGTCCCACAGCAGCACTCTGCTGCACTAATTGGGATTAGGTCCCCATTGCACTTAATGCTTCCTGAGCACAGAGGAGGAAGCAAACCCAGTCATGAAAAGCTCAACTGTTGTAGCTGCTTAATTGATGGGGTTATTTTAAATCCAGTCAGTGAAATTGCTGCAGACACCCTTTATTATAGCCTAGGCAATTTTATTTCAAGTTAGCTTTAATCAATTAGGAATTGATTTTAGCTAAGTCGGTATAAGAACATCTGATCTGGTTTAACAAAATTGGTTTTAGAGAAGTGAAATGGGTGCAGATTCAGCATGGGCCCAAGAAAGGCTTTCTTTTTTTTTTGCCTGCTGGTGATCAGGCAGGGGATGTCCTACTATAACGCTAGATCCTGAGCAGCCATAGCAGATCCTATCCCAATCTTAAGTCCTAGTGAAATAAAACGTACAGAAAGAGAGATAAGAGGGGTGACCTGAAATGAAGGAGACTCTCCCCAGCAGCTTGTGCCCATACCCTCCACCCAACTGCACTGGTCAGTGAAGGAGGTTTGGGAGTAACGAGGTAGAAGCTAAGAGCATGCTAACTGTCCCACCTAGACTACAGCTCCCTAGGCCACTCAGGCACCAAAGCATTTTGGTCTTGCTCCATGTGTTTTTAATGAGCTTGTTTTCTCTCAGGTGTTTTAAAGAGGTTCGCAGTGATGGCTGAGATAGAGGAATAGTGAGTAAGATGGCTGGGAGTAGTTCTGCTTGTTGGTACTATACTGTGAAAATGGAAATGCCAGGAGAACCAAGAATTATCAATGGAAAGTTTTGAGATGTGACCAATTTCTACTGCTGCCTCACCTTCAGGACTCTGAAACACTTGTAAGGTTATATTATTCTTTTGAATTTTTTTTTCTCCACAAAAGATTATTCTGATATTCTAACTATGCTGTAATTGGTCCTATGTTTAAAAAGCACATTCTGTTATCTTCAATTTGCTGCTGTTGTTTTTATCAGGATTGTTATGAGTTCTCATATGAGAACTCTTTATCACAGAATATTGAAGTCTTTCATTTCTGTTCTCATAAACAGTAAGAACAAAGCTAGTGCAATCAAGGACCTACTACTTCTGGTGCTATCAGAATTAAAAAGCAGGGTTTCTACCTAGGACTTGTTTACTTTGTGCCAGAGTTGTTCCTAAGCTTAATTTCTTCTGTAGGTACCAGTAGTGTTAATGAGGTGTTAATGTGTATGTAAGCGATTCAGTCATAGATTTGCCTTTGATCAGTCGGTGTTATTTTCCTTTTTTTTCCCTTCCTTTTTTTTTTTAAACCTCGAAAAGCTGTTTGCACCATGAGAGCCTGTTGACTTAACAGAAATTTCTCCAGGAGCTGAAAGAACTTCTGAAAACAGTATGCAGTAAAACTCCCACTGACTGCAGTGGGGTCAGTATTGTTCCTTTGATTACAATTTTTTGAAGAGTAAAAACATATTCCCGAGGGTTTGCCTACATGCAGTTTTTGTACTACTTTAAATAGAGGCTTGAAAGTAGTATATTGAAAGCAGTATATAGACCCTAGTACAATGCAGTTGTGTTATTATTAGGATATTTATGCCAATATTGCCTGATCCCACAAATCCCTATCTGCATTAAGGCCATAACTTCAATGTTTGATGGGGTGGGTTTGTTTGTTTGTTTTAAATGCACCCTTAAGGAGCTAACTTGGTACAAACCCTGGGTGTATTAGGCTTGAGTTTCTTGGCTTATAACTATTAACGTGCATGAAAAATGGAAGCAAGGCATTTGAAGTGTGAAAGCTCCAGAAAATAGAAAAAAAAAAATACTTTCATCTTATTGATGTGGGCTTCCTTATCCCGTCACCTTTGTTATCGCTCTTAGTAACTCTCGCTGACATAAAGCAGCATTGCCTCCTGTTTATCTGAGTCTCATGGGAAAAAAAAAAAATCAGGGAAAGGTGTGTGCATGTGTGTGGCACCTGCATAAAGTGAACATGTACAAAGTGGAGTTGAAAAGGTGTTCAGCTCAATGCTCACGTCTCCTTCCCCAGGCATCTTCTTAAGACTCTAATGCCTGGAACAACCATGTTTTCTAGTAGACAATTGTGCGAGTTCCCTCATGTGCAGCTCACAGGGGAATCCCGTTTGCTACAGCCGTGCCTTACAAGCTGCCAAGAACAGGCTCCACCATCCCAGGCACTGCACAACCAAGCCAGCAGACAGGTCCTGCCGTCTGCGCTGCAGCCCATGGCGGGTAACTGGCCTGGCCATGCACGGCAACGGGAGACGTGAAATGCACAGCATGGGAGGCAACGGTGCGGTGGCAGCAGCTGGCACTGAGGCTTGGGGGGGGGCTGGACGTGGGAGGCTTCCTGAGGAGAAGCAAAGCTGAAATGGAAAAGGCTGGAAAGTGAAGTGAGGAAGAGAAGCTGGGAAAAACGGGTGCTCAGAAGAAAACAATACAGGAGGTTGGAGGAAGCAGCCCACCAGCACAAACTGACAACCCAGTCAAAACTATAAAAAGCTCCAGGAGAAGCTGGAGGCTCCAAGTCCTGATGGCTCTATAGCTTTCCCTCCTGGCTGGGGTTTTGTTCTCGCTGCAGTTTTCCCCCACAGGCCACGTGGCAGGAAGAGGAATCCAGCTTGAATCACAAAGTGATTTAAATTAGCCAAATTGGACTCCTGTTCTAAACACCTCCTTTAGGTGATGCCTGTCTTTCCCTTGTGACTACAGAAAGCCCTGGATAGATTATTCTTGCTAGACCTAAGTCAACCTTTGGAAGTTCCCCCCTTTTTTCTAATTCACCTGAGAATGAGGTGGAAGGGAAGGAGAGGTACCTCACTGCATAACGTAATTCCCAAGGGTTGTGGAGATGCAGAACAGCTGGGAGACTGGGTCCCAGTCTACCCAGTCCCCTGGGTCCAGAGCTTTCTTTTCTGCCTTACCTGCCTCTACTGATTCCAGTTTTGCCTGTTTCTTCTTCTTTGTCTGGAAGAACACGCAAACTCCTAAAACTATTCTAAGAGGCACAGTAAACTATGCACCTCTATGTGGAACTGCAGTTTATATGCCTGAGCGGGGTGTCTGGGTTTGCTAGCTGAGCCTGAGCAGCCTGCCACAGCAGAGGCAGACATCTCACAAGGTAAAACGGGTAGCCCTGGAAGCATTTTCTGTTTGCAGTGAGCAGCTCCAGCAACAGCTGCTATAAATTTCCTCATCTTCTATTTCTTCCTCCCCCGCTCAGGGTTTGTTTTGTTGTTCCAGTTGGGGTTTAACGTGCTTTCCAGTCTTCTCTATTTTTCTTTTTGAATGTGTTTTTTTTTTTTTCCTTATTGAAGGCACTGCCGACAAAAGGTGCCAGCCTGTTCAACAGCTGCTTGGAGACAAGTGCTCAGTGGATGCAGGCAGCAGGCACAGCTTGGGTAGCAGTGTCAGAGGGCAGCTGAGACATCGCTTGGGTGGGCAGCACTGTGTCTCCTTGGTCTCTGCATTAATTTGCCCCTTCAGCTGGGCTGCTGAGAGCCTATCATGGATTATGCTATTTTTGGAGTGGGGACTTAGTGCTTGGGATGTGAAAGCATGCCGTATGTTTTCACACCTGAAAGCTTTTCGAGGAGAGATCTGAGCTGTTTCCTTTTATGCACATACGTTGAACTTTCTTTGCCTGGCTTCAGAGGGTTTTTTTAACACATATGGTGATTGCTTCCCCTGTGTGCTTATAGAAACTGGAGACATTTGCATTCCTAGTTTAGGAGAAGATGGGAACTTGACAGGTATTTGATTTGAGTTGGCTTGTTATTTCTAGTTCTGGCTTATTGCAACCACAGTGCTTACTGCTGTATCTCTATTGATTGCAGACAGACATCCTGAGGGATAGCTCTGTCTTCCCTTTCATTTAAAAAGGAGAAAAAAGGCATGTCTACAGCCCTGCTGCTTGTGAAGACAGACACAAATACGTAATGCAGACTGTTTGAGATTGAAAGTGTGTCGTTGTGAGCTCTAAAAAGCTGTCATTTATTCACTCTGTCTTCTCTGTCCTTCTCTGAGGTGTCCTTGGTGACCCATGGCACTGGTGCTCAGAGCTCTGCTGGTATGGCTGCAAAAAATAAATGCTTCCCGTTTCTTAGGTTAAACTAGTGAGAAAGTGCTAAAGTGAAACCATGAAGGGTAACCCCTCTGAATTTAAAGATTCGCCAATTCCGAAACAGCACCTGACATCCCTCCCCCCACCCCACCCGCCCTTTATTTGTGTCCAGCAAAATAGGCAAACTCTACCTGAGCCCTGGTTTTATCACGTTTTGACAAAGTTTTCTTTGCCAGAGGGGAAATGACTGGGTGGGTTACATTTGCATGTCTAGAGTACCAGAGTCCTTGAGAGTTTCTCCAGCAGCCAAAATGTTAGGGCCTTTCTCTGACAGGAACAACCATGTCCTGTTGTCTGAGTAGAGCAGGAGGAAAGGACAAATACGAGTATCTCCTAGCACCGAAGCTCTTGTCTCTGTCATTACAGAAACCTGAATGAAAAACTTCAGTATGGTTTTCTCTTGACTGATATACTTGGGCTACTGCTGACTTTCTTCTAAGGCACTGCATGGTTTGACAGCCCTGAAGATGAAGGCAGCTTGGGCAGGTAAAAGTGGGCTAAATGGAAATCCTGTAGCGTGGGTACCAGCAGCAATGCAGCTCTTGTGCAGAGTGTCCTGCTACAGGTCAGTCGCCCAGAAGTTTCCCTCTGGCTTCTCTACTGCACGTTGCCTGAGTTCGTATGGGGTCTCTGCTAGCAATACCCATGCCTCCTCATTTAAATTCAGTGTGGACAACTTCTCAAAATCATGGAGGGCTAATGCAAATGCAGGGTACAAATCTGTTTGAAGCAACATGCTTACTATGTTGCATTTAGTGAATTGATCTGTTGGCTTATGTTTCTGTGAAGCCACTGTCTCACTTGCTCATTTAGTTTTCCTTTCTCCCTCCAATCCCCAGAACATAGACCCCCAGAACATAAGTAAACTACTTCATCTCTTGGAAGGAGACCTCTGCTCATTCCTGCCAAATGAGAGAAAAACAAAATCTTTGCTGAGCTGCAGTAAAAAAGCAATGTTGCTGCCTGGAACTGCATCAGAAGCTCCTTGCTTATTAGGCCCTGTAACTGCTACAGCAGGGAAAAAAGTAGCTGAGCCTGTTCAAAAGGCTATGGATTCTTTCTTGCATTAAGTTAATTAGTGAGAAATGAAACAAGCAGCTAATGCATTAAAGAATAGGATTAGGTATCTCATATCTTAGTAGCTCAGTGGAATTGCAAGGAAAAGGGATCCTACTTGTCACTGATAAGAAATGTTTTATCCTTGCTTCAATTTTTAGCAAAATTCATTGCATGTTTTACCTGCTGATGGACAGAGAACGTTCAGCTGCTGAGGCAAACATCAAAACAACTAATCCAGAGAAACTTGTGTGACTAGTTAGTGCTTGGATACATTCCTGTCTGAACCACTTGTTTCTGTCTGAGAAGCACTGTCTCCTAGTTCCCTTCTGCACTCGCTCCAACAGGAATAGGAAACTCACAAATGAACACATTCACTCCTCCCCAGCACTTAGCAGCACCAGGAAAATAAGGCAAACAGATGGGAGCCAATGTATCATCCAAATGAAATCCCACCATTCAGGAAAATGTGCCAGCTGAAGAGGAGACAGGATTTTTATTGGTGTCCTTTGCCATAGATAGAAAATGTGACTTTTTTGGCTCAAAGGTAGCTAAAGAGTGCTTTGCTTCTTTCCTTGTTTGGGTGCTTGTCATCTTGGCCAGGTGGTCTCTGAAGCTTAGGATGTGCAGAAGTATGAGACTTTCCAGAGAAAGCTCCAGATGCCCTTGGCACACTTTTGGCTCCCCTAAAGCCTGCTTTTCTGTTGTGTCTGTGGCTGGGCCTGAATTTTGCCCAGAAAGACTAGTAGTTGCCTAACAGGCTCTCGAGCTGTATTTTACATGGACAGGATGCATTTCTGTCAGAAGCTGTGGCAGAAGGTTTACCTTGCCTTGCTGACAGGCTTCATGTTGTCACGAACAAAACATGCTTATAATGGGTATTGGGATCCCTCTCCCCTTCATGTATTTCTATTGTGACATTTGGAAATATCACTCAGGAAATATCTCACCATCTGGGCCTCCAGCAGCCTCCACACCTGCACTGCTGACACTGCCTTGCCTCTCTCAACAGCAAGCCCATCTCCTTCCCTGCAGCTGTCCCCTTCAGATTCTCTTCCTTGGTGTGTCAGCAGCTTTTCCGACAGCAACCAGCTTGTGGATTCTGGCCAGCCCTTTTTCCCAGCCTACAAACATGATGGGAGCTCTCTCCAGTTGGAGTCAATGTTCAGTTTCCATCCCTTGCTATGAAGTGAAGCCTGCTCCTGCAGCTTTTGGGGAGGTACAGATTTACCTGGACATCTCACCAGCCTGCTTCTCAGTAACAACCTATTGCTTGTCTGCAAAACTTGCAAGCCAAGTGCTTCTTCAGCCTGAGTTTTGAAGGGGTAGCTTAGGGCTTCCTCCTTCCTCTCTCAGCTGCAGTGCAGGCTCACTGCACCCATGTAAAAGGCTCTTACCCTCAGCTTCAATTTTGCCTCTGCTTTGCTGTGTGTCTCCACCAGCAGTACGCAGCTATTGAATAACCCTATTCCTCTGAAAGTGCAAGGTTTATCTCTTCACATGGCTGCTGGCATAGCTGGGGCTATCCCACAAGGAACATGTACATGCCATGCATTACTGCTAGCCTCAGCAGCCTGATACTTCACAACCTGAAGGTTGCTAGCCTCAGCAACCTTCACTCACTGTGGTAGCTCCCTGGTCTAGTGAAGCTCTGAAGGGCTGATTATCCACTGCTAAATAAAGCTGGGGGTTGTCTAGCACCCTTTATGTTCTAGGCTCCCAAAATCTGGGCCCAAGGTCCCAAGCAGAGCAAGCTAACAGACTAAAAGTGGGTAAGTGGGTATATGCAATTTTAAGTTTATACATACTTGTATATATAATATTTTAAATACATATGTATAGTTACTGAGGAGAACTGTATGTCACCCAGAAACCATCCAATTTATATCAACACAGTAGAAAACTGGATCAGCTAGACTGAAGCCAATACAACAAGGAATCAGATTTAGGTCTCATTTTGCTCGGGTAAAGAAGGATACTTACATAAAATGCAGCATTTCAACATGATCAAGGTTTCTTTTAAGCCTGTGAAACATTGCTGTTTAAGTATACATGATGCAAAATTTCCCTTCTAGCTGATAAGGACCACTGCTAGAGAGTTTACTAGCATGAGTGGTCTTCTCCAGGTTACTTTTATACTTCAACTAGAGTAAATATGCTACTGCTAGAAGAAAGAGAGAATACCGAATGAACATTGAGTTCTTCTCTCTTAAGTTTCACAGTGAAGTATCATACACTGAAAGGGTGGACAAACTACATACTGCTAGTGATTCTGTCTAGCTAGTCAGTTTATGTAAAATCATTGACCTTGATCTGAGGATAGACCTCTTTAACACAATCAATACAGGTGCAATCAGATAAGAACATTCTACTGTTTTATTAAAGTGCATCTAATTCAAAACTCAATAACTCTCACAAATCCTTAATCAGAGAAGACATCCTGGGAGGTATTTAGGTGAGTGATCTTATAACTCTTGCTCTCTCCTTGTTAGGATGGCATTTTACAAATAGGCATGTCTGTTTCCTCTTTACCCTCCATGCCATAATTCTTTCACTGTACAGTTGTGCTGATTATCATGCATTTATCAAGTCTTTTTTTGTTTCATTTATTTAGAGAGATTGAGTCAAATGACAGCTTCTGCTTACCCCATCCCCTAGCACCACTATGGCCAAGCATATAAATGCAAATGTGGCTCCCTTGCTGGCACACTGGCTCCTCCGTTCTAGTCCGTGGCTTAGATGTTTTACTCTATAGGAGGTGCAGTGTTAATGCATGCAGTCAAACTCAGGGTGGCCTGGGATAATGAAAGAAAACAGTCCATGTGCAGCATTATGTGATAGTTTAAGTAGAATAAAAGCCAAAGGCAATGACTGTATTTTTAGAAATGATTTTAAATCAAAATGATAATACTGAATAAGACAAAATAAACACGCTTATGGTGAGGTAATTATTAGTCTTTCCAGGTGATCCTCAGCATGTTCCTCAATAATGCAAAACAAACTGTAATTTGGAGCGGTTGAACTGAAGGCTGATTGGGTTTTTTTGTTTGGTGGTTTCTTTGTTTGTTTGGTTTTTTTTGTGGGGTCCCCCCCCTTTACTCATTTAAGTTCAAATATGTCACACTAAGGGCATTAGGTGTTTAACATAAGTGCGAATGGCTGCACATGCTTAGCTAGACCCCTGGTTTCCTGTATTATACAAAACAGCTTTTAGCCAGTCTATATAATAAAATAAGAAAAAATCAAATAGGCTTATAACTATATACAGCACAGAGAGGCTCAAGCAGCTGCAGTACTGCAACAGTCTCCTTAACATATGTGTCCAGTGACAAGAGAGGTCTGGATAGCTGTTCCTCACAGGCAGGAGTCTTCCAGTTGGGATTCTGCTCCTTTTACTCCCTCAGACTTCAACCTAGATATTTGGGAGTATTTTATTTTTTTAATTATGAAAAACTATCATGCAAATGTTTTGGGCTTTCCTCAACCTTTTTCCTTGCTCTGTTTCAGTCAAGGTAATGCCTGCTAAGGACATGATCTATCATGTTCCAATTCCCACAAGCAGAAAATCACCCACTTTTGAGGTAACTTCCAGGTGACCTGGAAAGTGCTTTCGAGGAGCAGAATTCTGGGTCTCATATACCAAGTGGGCCTACCCACTGGACATAGTCATATCTCCACTGGTACAAACAGGGCCATGTCCTTTCTGTTTTCGGCTAAAGCTGTCTCAAGTGTCAGTTCTGTGCATCCTGAGCTCCATCCAGGATGCTGGACTGGGAGCTGTTGTGTGTGGCATCTAAGCTATTTTTTTAACTATAAGCCCAAGCCTTGTAGCAAGCAGATTGAGTCAAGAGCATTGTGCATACAGTGCGGTGCTGCACTGTCCACCACATAGCACATGTGTGAGTCCATCTAGCCTTTAAAGCACCTGATACTGTTCCAGACACAGATTTCATTAGTGTTGTGAGTATGACTTGTGTGCAGGAAACAGAAGGTGGATTGGAGGAAAAGAAGCATCTGTGCTATGCTGAAGGATGAGCATGTGGCCAAAACCTGACTGAACAAATCATTGCCTCTTAGTCAGACTGTGAGAGCTACCATTAAACAACTTTTTAAAATGGATTTATTTTCAAGAACAATGACAGGTTTCAAGTAAAAAAAAAAAAATCATATAAGAAACTGGCTGCAATTTTATTATTTAACAGTGAGAATGAGCAACAACTACTGGGCTGAATATGAAGAAAGATGGTGGCTTTGTCATCTAGGTCATCCCTCGGTTTAACTTTCTGAAGAGGAAATAAATATTTGACACTTTAGTCAAGAAGAGACTGTTGACATCAACAGGGGGATTACTGCTTTAAAGCCAGCTTCTTCTGTTGTAAGGAGACAGGTTAAGGGCAAGAGTGAGGAATGATAGAGAGCCCTCTGAAACTAGTTTGATGATGCTGCTACAGTGGGAAGCAGGCTAAAAAGGTTGATCCTTCTTGCTCAGCCAACATAGCAGTTGTTCCCATTGTAGATGTCCTGGCCTTCCCTTCTATTCACACCAAGAGCCTGAATTTTCAGGCCTCTGCTGTAGGCAAGGCAGGGCTCACAGCTACTACTCTTTCTGACTGCCTGCTAACCTGGACGGCAGTGTGCTTGGCTTGTGCTCGTTTCTACAGTCTCCATTGTTCTCCATGTCCAGCAGTGCGCTTGCTGCATGCAGTGAAGATAATGCAGTGATTCCGGAGGCACCACAATCCCTCTCTGATACAGCATGGCGCTATGTTGTCTTTGCTTGGGTCCCGAGGTCAGTGAATTATTAGCATTGCACTGTGCAAGACCTAGTCACACTATCATTAGCACTGTCTTCTCCAAAAAGCCAAACTAATTTACCAGATTCCACATGATGACTGTAATTAAAGGACCGATGAAAGTGTTACTTCTTTGGTTTAGTGTTTTTTTTTTTTTGTAAGTTACTGAGCGGAATTGATGAAACACAAATATCTCTTCAAAACACAATTTCAAATGAAGATGTGCTGGATAGTGGGCTTAAATCTAAAGGCATGCTAAGTACCTTGGCCTTTGCCACAAAAGGCATTGCTGATTCAAGATGTTACATAAAAGCAAGGACTTTCACTGCTTCTGCAGTCCTGCAATCTCTCAGTAGTTACTATATCTGGCCTTAGCATTCTTCTGCAAGGCAAAATAATACCCTCTTTTTATTTTGGAATCAGAAGTGATATCCTATCATCTCTGAAAGGTGCTTCTTGTATCCTTCTGCTTTGATAAACACAGCCCCCCATCAACAGTGGAGGAGAAATAAGTTATCTCTGTAGATTTCAGTGTGCTAGGCCCGCAGTTCAAAATCAGTGTTGTTTTGGGGTGCTGGGAGGGGGAGAAGCTGGTGTGCAGATGTGCACAACACTTTCAATGAAAAGTTAAAAAGGAAAATACTGTTTCTTAACATTAACAGGAGAAAGAACAGAGTAAGAGAAGGAAAACCAGTCCAGATGCTGCATTATGCCGACAACGATATGCAACAATTCTGTATTAATCAAATAAAGCCATGGGCTGTGAGTAAGTTTTGTGTTTTTGGCAGATGAGTTTGGCTCTGAAGGATTCCCACACCCGGTGGAAAATAAGGATACAAGAGATCTAATTAAAAACGGGAGCTTGAGAGTCACAACAAGACTTTAAACTCTTCTTGTATTTAATGGAATTTGCTGTGGTGCTAAAATAGTATTCCCCCCTGTCATTCTGACATGAAAAACATTAGTGAATATTTGATTTTACTGTGGAACAAATTATGGTAATAATGAGTCTTTGAGAGGGAAAAAAAAGTGCTCAAACTGGTACAGTCTCATTTAGAATGTGCATGTTAAAAATAGAGCAGATACACAAAATGTTGTCTGCTGCTTCATCAACAGACTGTTATTTTATGAGATGCATGCCCTTTCAGTGTAGTGCTTGACACTTAGCATTCGCCTGTCTCAACCCCACTCTTATTGCAAACTCCATTCTTCTCTATATAATTCGGGCATTGGGAATGTATGAACAGTCAGGTTGCAGCTCCTGCTCAGCAATTCAAAACTTCAAGGTCAGATGTCAGTGGGCAGAAAATCCTCCCTCTCTGTGCAACTGCTTCTCAGAATTAGACTTCACGGCTTGAATGACTGATCATGGTCCAGCCAAACAATGTAAATAGCCAAGCAACCATTCGTGCTGGATTTGTAAAACTTATTTGTTTTAATTTGCACTTAATTTCATAATGACGGTTGAACTCCAGGCAAGAAAACAAGGAAGAGACCTCAGAGATGGATGAACCAAGAAGGGTTGGGTTTTCTTTTTTCTTGATAATGTGTTTAGCAATACACTCATTGCTGAAGTGGGTGCTATCACCACACAGATGCCTCCTGCTACATTTTGCTTTCAATGATGCACTGATCTGAGAAAAAATTACTAGAAAACAGCTTCATCTTGCCACTTGAGGATGAGATGAAGAGTGTCTAGCTTCTGAAATCCAGCTCTGGCAAGGAAACTCTCCATGACTTTGACCAAAGATCCTTCAACTTCACTTTCACTTCTTTCCTGGTAAAATAAAAATAACACTGGGCTTGCAAGATTTATTAATGGAGTTGTTTCAATGAAGATAGGAGATACTTTGGTGTACACTGAGATAAACAGAAAGACTTTCAGTCACTCCAGTAGGTCGGGTCACATTGTCAGTGTGGGAAGGTGTAAAATAAGTGTCCTTGTCCCAACAAGCCCGGTTTATTATGTCAGAGATTCTCTGGGAAGGCAGAGATGTTTTTCCTGTCACATCTAGGTAGCAATGGCTTTGCAGCCTTCATGGGAAGGTACTATAGGAGGAATGTGCTGAATTTCTATGCTATATACATGGTTCCTACCTTGGCACCCTCTATTCAGCAGACATTGCCTGCTTTCCAGAATGTCCCAGCCCTTTTATATGTCTGTAATATGACTTGAGGGAGGTGTGTGTGGCAGTGGGGGTGGAGAGAACTACTTCTTGCCCTTTTAAACTCCTCTTCATCATAATTTCCACTATGATGGCCTTTAGCAGAGAACACCTTATGAAAATTCCAGGGTGAACCTGGCTCAGCCTTTGCAAATTTCTGTGTGCACTTCAGCATTACCACTGTTTGTGTTTTGCTGGTAATGAATAAAGATTCCCTGAAGGCTGTAGCTGAACAGAAGGTTTTACTGAGTTTTTCATCAGCAGGAGAGGACGATTTTGGTTTTCTGTCTTTAAAAATCCAGATTTTGCGTGTCTTCCATGGCTTCAGTTAAGTTGCTAAACAGAAATGTAGGTATTACAGCAGAGATACAATTTTCCTGCAGATATTATTAAGGTGATTTTTACTCTATTTTGTGAGCCAGTGATTGTTCTCAATATCAGTGAGTTAATGACAAATCAATGTGAATGATGAATGTCAAATGAAAGACCTTTTTGTTGTAGTTGGGTTAGTTTTATAAAAGCACCTAAAAACCAAAAATCAAGCATGGTGTAAATGTGCATTTCTTTCCTAGGGATGCATTATGTAAGCCCTTTACACTCTATTGCGTGATTAAATGAAAGAGGGTTGGGCCAGAGAAGAAGTGAAATGGATTTTTGTCACTGAGCAAGCCTATTAAAATCATTCTGTCTCATGCAGCCAGCAGTGTGATGTTTAAACAGTTTGTTTAGGAGCATGGGTCACTGTGGGGCAGGCTTGCCCACGTATCCAGCACACAAATTTAGGCTAAAGAAAAAAACAAATGTGAACTGTCAGGAAATCTTATAAAGAATTTGCACAAGACCTTACCTTAACTGGGAGGGAGAAAGGAAATATCTCTCAATCAAAGGTTCCACTATCTTTACGGTTAGCTGCTGTCCCAGCCAAAAATGTAGGACACATTTAATATAATCTCACTGTATAATGTAATCAGACTGTCTGAGGGATATCTTATGCCACTCTGATAGTCAACAATCAAGTATGGTCAAGGACAGTCAAATTGTTTCATTGCATATAACTTGGCAAAGGCTAAGGAAAAACGTGTATGAATTTAATGGCTCAAGGCTTTTATTACTTACCCAATAGGTGATTTTTAAAATGTACTTCCTTGACTTCATGTCAAATGCAAAGTGAAATGGATGGCTTTAAAAATCATTAGTTGGAGAGAGAGAGAAAGAGAATTCCTCTGATGTCAGCCTGCAAATTGGCCTAAAGAGGACCTGAAGGCTGGTAGAGAAAGTCCTAGAAGCCTCAGGAGAGTTGTAAAGGGTGACACTACAGGACACATGTCAGTTCATGTACAACAGCCTTGAGATTAGAGGACAGGCTCATGAAAGGGTTGGTAACCACACAACTGGAGAACAGACTCCCCTGCAAGACTGCATGCTGTTTAATGGGGGCTCAAGAGTAAACCTGCTTAGATAACCACACTGTAGAGGTACCCTAGATATCCTGCCCACCTCATTTAGTTTTCCTTTGCTGGTGAGAGGGCCATGGGAATGGCTGGGGAAAACAAGGGATTTCCATGATTCATGTATGAAAATGAAAACAAATGTTTGATTTGGGAGAGAAATAACAGATTTGGGGAAATGCATTCCTATTCTATGGATTGGAATTTTTTTTTGCAAAATCATCATGAGATTATCAAAAATT
Source organism: Eurypyga helias (assembly GCF_000690775.1). Classification (NCBI taxonomy): domain Eukaryota; kingdom Metazoa; phylum Chordata; class Aves; order Eurypygiformes; family Eurypygidae; genus Eurypyga; species Eurypyga helias. The sequence continues at coordinate 119,264 of NW_010271316.1, forward strand.
ATACAAGAAGCAAGTCAGAATTAATTTCTTCCCTTCAATTACTAAGACCAGAATGCAATGTTAATAAAGTGAAACTTTAAAAAGTAATTTAATCTTTATTACAATTTTGTAGCACAATAGAAATATTGTTGAAATTAGATAGAATGTAGAAATAATTACATATGGACCAATATCCTGCACTTTCAAAGCATTTATAAATGTTCCACTTCATGCATGTCAGGTAGCCATGCTGGGAGTGGCCAGAACAATTCTTTTGACAACTGACAGCAATGCCTCCAGGGTAGAGATTATTTTGTTGATTTGAGATGGTAAGGAGCATGAATGGCTGGAGTACAGCCACCCAAAGTATGTTTTAAACAGGAGGTCATAGCTGGTGTGATACAACTCATGCATTAGTGCCACACAGTTTCTGTCAACTGTGAGCAACCAAAACTTGGTTTCAATTTCTATTGCAAAAAGCCACAGAGCTGGTGCCCAGCCTCGGAGAAGATTTCCCGTTGGCTCAGTGTTGGTTGAAAAGACAAAGTTCCACAAACCAGAACACGGCCTGCAGAAACAGCCTGTTTTTTCCAAAGACAGTCTGGTCTAATACGAGCTCCCCTTGTGCATGTTGCAAAACTTGACAAGATCATGTTGAGAGCAGAAAAGTTTTAATGCAGGATTTTGTGGAAGTGACCACTGATTTCAGAATGTACACAGATGTGCCAGACAGGGTGGTTGACTTCTGTCAGGAAATTTGCCCTGGAGGCATACTAGAGATATTTCTTCGACTAGGAACAGACAGGAACATTGAAGAGTAATTTGTACTCCAATTAATTTTTTTTTTCCTGGATTTTCTCCTACTTTTATAATGAGCTTGACATCTTTCATATGGTCTTCATAAATTTACACTATGCGGTTAAAGTTCTTTGAAGAGTTTAAGTTTAAAGCAGGCTTGAAATATTTTAAATGACTTTATAATGACACATTAGAAGCATACCAAATCCCTTGGTAGCCTAAATGGATGGAAACATTCTAGAGTACAAATGAGTTAGAGATTAATTCATGGCACCCTGTACCAGCTTGGGGAATTCTATGTGTGGATATGGCTCTGCAGCACAAGCAAGCTGCTGGATGGGAAAAACGTTCTCTCTCAGCCTCTCCTCACTTCCTAGAATGAGTGTTTAGGAGAGGGAATCTTGATTCACTGTTCTCCCCATTGCAGCCTTTTTATTGTCAGAGAGGATGGAGAAGGTGAAGGGCATCTCTCTGTGTAATGCAAGCTTTGGAGAACATATCATGCATCATAAAAAGAACCCAGAACTCCAGACAGGTTCACATTTAAAAGATTTTAGACTAAAAATAACTAAATTTCAGCATCTGGCCATAGAAAGAGGGTTTGAGTCCTCTTCTGCTGGGAGAAGTGACCAAAATGTCCCATCGTAGTTAGAGTTAGGGAAGCTTGCTATAATCTCAGAAGCCTAGTTAAAATCAAATCAGGACTTGGAAGCAAGTTTACACCTTATGTGGAAAGAACACGACTTCTAGTAAGCAGGGTATTGTTAGAATCAAAAAGAGCCTCTATAAGAAGAATCTTTAATTGTCCTCCACTCTCCAGTTATTTCTAAAAGACAGACAACAGAAAGACAAGAGATTCAGAGAGCATGCAGATGCCTCTTCTTTCTCCAAGTAACCAGCAAAGGCTGAAGCAGGTATTTCTCCTAGGAAATAATGATTTATATTTTTATATATATGTGTAGAAGAACTCTGTGAAATAGCCCTTACCTTTCCCAGTATTTCCTTTGGTTGAAACCAGATATACACTTCTGCATTGGCTCTAGACTGAGAAAGTCCATGTGCTTCCATGTGCTTGACACGTCGTGACTGTGTTCACTTTTGTGGTGGGTGGGTTAGCCCCAGCAAAACTCAAACTCCCACCCAGCTGCTCATTTATAACCCCTGTCAGCAGGATGAGGGGGTGGGGGTGGAGAAAGCTCATGGGCCAAGATAAAGACAGGGACATCACTTACCAGTTACCACTGCAGGCAGAACAGACTCAACTTGGAGAAAGTAAATTTAATTTATTGCCAATTAAAATAGAATCTGGCAGTAAGACACAAAGATATACTATACCTTTCCTCTACTTTTTCCAAGGCCCAACTTCACTCCTTCAGTCCAGACTCCTGTACCTGCTCCCCAGGCAGTGTAGGGGACAGGGGACAACTATGGTCAGAACATAGAGGTTTAACAATTTCTCTCTCCTGCTCCTTCCCACTCACACTTTACCTGTGCTTTGGTGTGAGCTCTCGTCATGGGCTGCAGTCCTTCATGAAATACCTGCCCCTTCATGGGCTCTCCATGGGCTGCAGTTCCTTCAGGAATATCTGCTCCATCCTGGAGCTCCTCCTCAGATCTTGGTGTGACCTCTGCTCTTTCTCATTCCCCCTCCTCTCTCTCTGGCTCTCTCTGTGATACCTTATCGCAGAGACATCACCTGATGGGCTCATCTGTCTCCTGGAGTGGGTGTGTTGGAGCCAGCTGGACTTGTCTGTGTCTGGCACAGGGGATGTCCTAGTCTCTTCTTCCAGAACCCATGCCTATAGCCCTTCCTCCACCAGCAACTTGCTGTGCACACCCAATACAACTTTGCTATTAGTAAAGTGAGGCAAGTGTTTGACTGTGTTTTGACTGGCAAGCTTTGGAAAAACTGACATTTTTGCTCACGGCACTATGACTATGACTTCTTGGCACTCCTGTCTGAGAGCACTCCCTGCTTTTCCTACTAAAAAAATGCAGAGCTCATTCTTGAAAGCGAGTGTTGCACAAGCATCCTTGGGTGATCCTTACTGCTTCTTCATGAATATCACCTTCAGAGCCTTCACCATCCTCACGATCTACCCAGACTGTGCTGGTCCTCTCCTACCAGTGGAAGAAAAAACAGCAGGCAGCTGAGGAAAGAGCTGCTGTGAGGTGGGCACAGGATCTCCTGCCCCAGCATTTTCTTTGTGAAGATTAAAAGTGCTAGTGTGTCAATCATCTTCTCTGTGAAGCTCTGAAAAGGCTGTCAGAGTTCAGTATTTGTAGCTCTTTAGAAGATTATGTCTTTATTTTTAGAGGTAACAATAGTTCTTAGGTTAAGGAGACAAAACCCTCATTAGTTTCAGAATTTCAAATGAACTTAATAAGGCATTGAGGAGATTTTTTCCATAGGAACCTGAAAAGTTGCTCGAAGGATGTTGTGAAAAACAAGGGAAAGCCTCCTGCTTAAGGGTCTTTGTGCTAATGATATAGGAATAAAAGCATCCTTGGCCTGATGTTAAGCAGTTGGGGAGGGTGCCCTACCCCCACCAGCACCACAGCAGCCCCTCTCTGCTTTGGTAGATGCTGCAGCATTTGAGAGATGATTAGAAGAGCCAAGTGTTCCTGTCAAATTGTCTGCTCATGGAGTTGTCAAATTAAAGGGCAACAACTGCGAGGCCTTACTCAGCCTAAGCAAACCACCCCTTACCAAGGGCTTGTGTAAACTGGACAGAGACCTTACGGGGAGCAGCAAGATTTCTGCTGCTCTTGGCCTGTAAGAGTGTCACTGCAGGCAACAGAGTGGTCCAAGTGGTCTCATATGTCCTACTCAAGAACCAAAAAATGTAACTGTACTTCTAGTTTGGTCAAAATTAAAACTCTGTGAAATTCCATAGTAATTTCCATTCTTTTTTTCCAGTTGAGACCTTGCTAAAGGGATATCATATCCTACCTCTCTACTAGCACTCCTTCAGCTCTGTTTTCCTTGGGTATCTCACCTAGATTTTTGTTAGGGATTTTGGTTGGAGGAGTTTTGTATTTGGCTTTTTATTGTTGTTGTGTTGGGGGTGGGTTTGGGCTTTTTTTCCCCTCCTTTGTGATATGATAAATTCAACCACTTTCTAGCAGATTATATCATGAAACTGGATCTCCACCGTGATGGTGTTTGGGAATTGGGGATCAGTTTTGCTTTGAAGTAAAAGCCTTTGTGTTGAGGCTATATGTACAATGAAGTTCATTATTGATGCATGATGCTCATCCAGCAGACCCTGATTGTGTCCTGGTGAAACCAGTGGCGGCTCCAAGTGAGAACACGTGGGACAGAGAGGACTGGCACCTTGTAATCCACTCAGGAATGCTGCATTCCCATGTGGCATTCTGCCCTATTTCATCGTGCCCTTACTGTCAGGGGATTGCGTTTTGCAGGAGTCCCATCTGCTAGCTTTCCATCACTGAGTTACTGCTGAAATCTTCCTCCTTTGCACTTTCTGTAAATGTGAATAAGAGAAAGAAAGGAAGGATGAAAAACTACATTGGAATTCTACTGAGAACATTTCTTCTGAAACTCTAATCTACAAAAATGAGTACATATAATTTTGTAATTATAAATACATGAAATAAACGCATTAGTTAAGAAGTTAGGCTTTCAAAAGTGCTAATTACTAACCAAATGCATTTTACAGTGTTTTAATGAGCACTTTTTCATATCATATTAATATCCATTAGCTATATTCATACTAGTAATGCTAATAATGTGCAAAGCCATTAGTTAGCTACAAAGTCAATAATGGATGATACTGATTTCAAGCCTCCACTGCACTAAAAATTAATACTTTTTTTAGCAGAGTGGAAAAGTTAACTTGAATTTTCCTCCGACTATGGTCAATGAAGGTGTTCAGTCAGGTTACACAGATGACTGTGGAGTCAGTTATTGAGTGCCTATGAACCAAAACAGTCATAATGCTCCACCTCTGTCTTCTAGAAAGCAGACATTGGCCTCAAAGTCAATTACCTTGCCTCCTGAGAAGGGTTCTGTACATTTCTGTTCCTGGACTCTACCTCAGCTGCCTTGTAGACTTCTTCATTAATAATTTCTAATTAAGAAGTTTCAGAAACACTTCTTAGCTGAGAAGATTTTAAAGATAACTCTGGAATATTTCTTTTGGTATGTTATCTGAATGGGTATTCAGACAGATTATTCTGTTATTATTCCTCTGAAAACATTTACTGCTATTATGCCAAATACGTCTGTAAGATGTAATCATTGTTTGGGTGGTGGATTGAACAAGGAATGGTTATGTGGAGAATTTCTAGTTGAAGTTGCACTACATTTACAGCCACATTTTACTGCTTGCTTTAGGAAAACATTTATAAGCTTATTTGCAAGTAAAATATTTTATTATATTAATATCAGGAACATTTTATGCTACTAGTAAAATGTATGCATTGTTTTAGATACTGTTCCTGGATTGTAAAGCTAAGCATATATCTTGTAAATCAACAGAGAGAAGCCTCAGTTGTTGTCTCAGATATTAAGCATACAGATTTTAATAACAGTGTATTCCTGTTTAATTTTTAATTTATTTAACCACAACATCTATTCTAACGTAAGGCCTACAAAATGCAAATATTCAAAACTTCTTTAATATAGAATACACACATTTGACTTCCTGCTTAGTATGTTTCATCTGCTTTATCTTCTTTTGCAGGGTGTTAACTTTTGGCAATAAACTGTTGTTGTCCCTCAAAATGAATAGTTAGTCCAAATATTCATGGAATGGATTGAGCTCATTGTGGTGATGATTGACTGTAATTAGATGCAAGATTGATGCATCCAGAAGAAATTATTCCATGTATCTCACCTGTCCCTGGTACTACCTCTTTAATGTCCTTACCAGATTTGATTTTTCTGCAACAAAAAACATATACCTATTGAGCAGGTGAGATTATTCTTTCAGTGAAATATCCAAATGGGATAGGCAGAGTGAATGTAGACAGGACAGATTAGAATCTGTCAACTCAGTGTAAGCACCAGCAGAAATGGATCTGTGGCAAAATTCCTGTGTCTTCTTATTCCTACAGCAGGGGAAAGCCACAGCCAACAAGAAAATGGAATGGAAGATAATAGCCCATGCTGCATACTCTTCCTGTGGTCCTGGTGCTCCTTCTCTTTGTTTCCCCTTCAGGCCACAACACGAGGACTGACTGATGCTGGGACTTTCACTGAGCGGAGGGATTTGGGGTCAGGAGGGCCCTGAAGGAAGACAGAAACATTATGTAGCACAGTTAGGGAGTCAAAGCCCACTACAGCTCTGTGGAGGCTCTAGGAGTGATTCCTCACCAAAGTGAACAAAATCAGAAGTAACTCCATTAGAGCAGGCAGATTAAAACCTGAGTGAAGGAGATCAGAAGTGGGCCCCATGTGAGAAAACACAAAGCACTTTAGATAATTGTGTGGAGAGCAGGGAGCAGGAAAAAGTAATATCCTACCTGACAGAAATCTTGATAACCTGGAAAACTAGGTGAAAGCAGTGAATATAAACATCCTGTCTTAAAAAAAAAAAAAAAACCCACACCAAACAACAGACTCTCTCTTGACATATGTGAAAGACTCGATCTCCTAATGAAATTAAATGTTAAAGAAAACCTAACTTTTCTGAAGAGTTCTTGTGGGAACTCCCTGAGGAAGGAAGACGACTTATAGAAGTGATCCTTCCTACGGTGCTGGGAGGGAGGGGACTGCAAGCTTGGGAAGGCAAACTGAAGAAATCACCTAAAAGGACAACAATAAACTTTTATTTCGTCCTGTGATGTCTGTGACCTGGACTCAGAGGAAAGAATTTATTCCCGAAAAATGCTCCTACAGATGAAAGAGCATGGGTATTAAACTCCTGCACATCAAGGGAATACTTTGGAAACAGAAGGCAAGGCTTCTGGGGTTTGGATTCTAGAAACAAATTCTTCTTTGGAAATAAAGACCCTTGAGCTGGGCTTAATCCACAGGACTGCCACCCAGGGACCAACTGTAATCTGTTTAGGCCCATATCCTGTGTTTACAAGTACTGGAATCAAATGCTGACAGTACTCAGTAGTGCATAATTAAATTCTTACTCCCCATTGAAGTAATTGGCAAAATTTCCCCTGACTTCAATAGTGCTGGCTTAAGCTTTCACTGAATGTCATGAGATTTTGAAAAGCAAAATCGATCCAGATTTTGCAAATGGTCCCTTGTCTTTATTGTGGATCAAACCAAAATCATAACCTAAAAGAAAAACAAATATCAATTTTACCCTGAATGAAATAAGGATTCATATTGTGTGTTTTGAATGCTTTTCCAGATATTTGAAACTGAGTCACTTGAGGGGACTACAGCAATAACAAGAGTTGTGTAAATATCATGTAGCGAAAAATATTCCTTGGTTAGTCTGCTCTTTTTGGCACAATCCATCTGGCAGAAATGTATACATTTATTTTGTTGTAGCTCAAGAGGTCCTGGTGAGTAATTCCTGCTCTGCAGATGGTATATGATGTAGATGATTCTTTAAGTCCAATTTCAAGCTGTAGCGCTGTGGTTTATCACAAATTGTTTTGCTGTAGTCTGATGGCAGGAACTCTGAGAAGCCAGTTTCCAGTGTTAACTTGCTAATACATCCAGTTGCTTCATAGGTATATCCCTCATTATTAATTTACAATTTAAAAATGACTTGGAACAGAAGTATCTGACTTGGGGGAAGCTCTTCCCTTCCAACACCCATCTACACCATGTTGGCCAAGTTTGCAGAAGTTTGTAAAACTGGTTACACTGCAGAAATTTGGGGGGAGACCTTATAGCACCTTCCAGTACCTACAAGGAAGCTGAGGGGGACTTTTTACAAGAGTCTGTAGTGACAGGACAAGGGGTAATGGGTTTAAATTGAAAGTGGGGAGGTTTAGATTAGATATCAGGAAGAAGTTCTTCCCGGAGAGGGTGAGGAGACACTGGAATAGGTTGCCCAGAGAGGCTGTGGATGCCTCATCTCTGGATGACTTCAAGGCCAGGCTGGATGAGGCTTTGAGCAACCTGGTCTAGTGGAAGGTGTCCCTGCCCATGGCAGGGGGGTTGGAACTAGATGGTCTTTAAGGTCCCTTCCAACCCAAACCATTCTGTGATTTTTTCTTTTTTTTGACAAAATAAGTATCATTTCACCTTACTATAAAAAACATCCCAAAACAAATCCACTAGTACAGACTATCCTTTTGTAGAAATCACAAACATATTCAGACCATTAATAAACCACAGCGAGAGATGTGTGGAATGGAAGGTGACCTGAGTTTCCCTCAATGGTTTAGGGGATTATTCTGTCACTCACTGAATAGATGTTTGTCAATAACTGCTATTCACAAACCTCAGTGGCTTTGTCATCGCAGTGGCCTCTTGCCCTTGCTGCAGTTCCCTTAGGATTAGAAGGAAATTCCCTACTTCCTACCCAGAAATTTGAAGGGTCCACTTCTTCAGGGAGCAACAGAATCTGATTATCAGAAGTCGCTCCTGCTCTGGTGTTCTTATTGCCCTGTGAGAGAACTAGGCTTTCTGCTCTTACCAGTTGAACTATATCGGTAACACTCCATCCTTCAGTCGTGTCTTTGAGTTGTCAACATTTTTCTTTGGCTTTAGTAGTGACATAATGGGCTAAGTAGGGCTCAGGCAGATACTGCATTTCTACAGGGGCACCAGAATAGGACTGCAACTGCTGTGATCACTCACCAGCATGCCAGACCTGGTGTGCCCTTCTCTGGCTACACGCTTTCTCTCCTGTTCCCTGCTGCCCCAATATTCCCAGCTCCCCTTGCCTTGGAGAAAAGGAGTTGTCTGGTTCTCTCGGCTATGCCTTAGTTTCCTCTTGCCTTCTGCCCCTACCTGCCATGGTCCAAGGGTTCCTGGTTCACAACTACAGTGTGTGTGAATATGATCGTGCTTTTCTGACATTTCTCATAGAACAGTACCAACTGTATGTTGTTTCTCAGTGATTTTTGATTACACCTGAAAATTTGAAAACATGTACGCAGTGAAAATGTTTTTACTTTGTTTTGCTTTCTGAGACATTTTATCTTTCCTTTATTCCTATCACATGTCCACAGTTTTCTGGCAGGTCTTTCTTCTTTTTCAACGAGTGTGGGAATTTTACCTATCAGATTACACTGGAGAAGAAAATCTATCTTTTCAAATATTTATGGGAATAAAATAATAACGGTATTATCTTCACTCTTGATTACCAGGATTATCTCATTGTATATATACAGATCCTCCAGATAGGCAGATTATGTGATCATAAGGTTCTTAGTGGGCCCCAGGCTCAGAGCACACATTAAAGCGGATTAAGCCTACTTTAATTCACGTGCTGCTTTGCTACTGCTCCTGCTCTTTCTCAGGAGAATTTCTGAAATATATTATTGATATGGGCCCAATATAGTGCCCCCTGAGGTGGATGGACAGCCATTGACTTTGATGGACAATAAACTGGGGCTGGCTTGAAGCAACAAGGTTTAAAGAAACACGTATTTCATTCTTCTAGGGCTAGAGGTGTCTCAGTCTTTCACATATGTTGATGGACCTTGAGTATCTTGCTCTAATTTTTTAGCATTGTTAACAAATGCCTCTAGAATCTAGTGAACATGTTTTCTAGCTAGGCACAAACTGAGGTGTTTAAGGGAGTGTAGGAGAGGGCCAGACATGTCCCTTAATGAATAGGAAGGAAGCGGAGTAACTGCTTTGGCAGACTGACTGAACAGTTGTCAGGCAGGCAATGGGACTCGCTTATAAAGTGGGTTTCCAAGAAGCTGACATCTTTTCATGGCTCAGCTAGCATGTAGCAGTTTGAACAGTGAATAGAGGAAACCACCCTCCAAATATGCATGAGCATTTTTTATAAGAGACATGATTGCTTTTTGACTAGGATGTGTGCTCTGAATCGTTTAAGCATTTTGAAAAACTTCCTATATAGAGTTTGAAAACACAATAATGTAGAGATGAGCGACTCCTTTAGAACTAATGATGGGAACAGAACTGAAGTGACATCCATGCTGAAATGCTGCTATCTTAAAATGTTGTTTTCCACTTACTGTGTTTCTGAATGTGCTTGTGGCTTCTGCTCTTTGTCATGTGTCTTGGCAAATGACAGAGCTAGAAGACACCAATAAACATGGAGTTCAACAGTGGTGAGTGTTATGGGATCGGAATGAGTTTTTGACACTGAGTCTAAGAAAAGTAAAGGTAGGAGAGTGGAAAGATCTTTTTAATTAACCATCAAAGAATATGAAAATTGTGGGTGTTCAAAAAGAAGTAGAAGAGAACAGGTGAATAGATAAGTTGCCTTGGAAGGAGCAACGGGGATAGATGCAACAGTTGAGGAAAGGAGGTCCTGTGGATGGGGGTAAAAAATTTGCTGCACCTCATAAACAGGGGTAGAAGACTTGAGTTTAAAATTCAAGGATAGGAAATCAATGAGAAAGGACTCTAGAAAGTCTTGGCATCCGAAGAGAAATAGCAGTAGAGTGAGTTCAGTAGCAGTGTTCTGAAAAGATTAGGCTCTAGTGATTTCATTGGGTAATATTCCTTTCCTCTCTCCTTCTCTTGTTTCAAAGGGAGGCGGGTAATCTGACATTTATTTATGTCTAAAATGTAACTATCCCACGTGTGAGAGGGAAATGAGAGCTGGTCATGTTTGTCTCCTAAGTTCACCATAGGTATAGGGTCCTATGAGAAATCCTGTACTTGTCAGGCCTCTGACAACATTATGCCATGGCAGTCTAACCTTCCCTGGGACCCAGTGACCTGCCCAGTTGGGATGCGAAACTGGGCAGTTTAATCTGGTCTTCCTTGAACACCAGCTTTCAGCATAGGAACAGTGCTATGAAGCAGAGGCACACTTGTGTGAGTATAGCCACGGAGCAAAACCACAGCCATTCAAATTAGCTTGTGTATGTCCTTTTGATGGTCTGCTTAGTGTCCTGGACCAAAATAAAAGGGATGTAATTATGACAATATTAACTTGGAGGCACACAGCAGTGTGCTTTCCCAAGGGCAAGAAGCAAAAGAGAGTACTGTCAAGCAAGACCCTTTTTTTTTTTAATTTAAGGAAGGCCAGTTTGGTTAAGCTTGGGCTGGATGGCTTTCGATTGCAAATCCCCCAGACTACTTTAGGCGAATTTGATATCGTCTTTGAGTCAGACTAGTCTCTTAAAATGCAGCAGGACCAAAAAAGGACTTGTGATTAAGGAGACTGCACATCCTTGGTGTCCTGGAAGCGTGCCAGGGTATGAGATGATATTTCAGTCCTTTGCATTCCTAAGAATGTCCTTTTGTCCCATGAAAAGCTGACATCTTCCTGTGTCATAACGAAATGATGAGCCAGGGAGGGAGGTGTCTGTCTAATGAATCAGTCTACAAACCAACTAAGAGACTGCTGGCAGGCTGATTGACAGTTGCTTTTCTGGGCTCTAGAAGGAAGGGGTGCCAGGCACTGCTGCTTATTCCTGTCCTCTGGCTGCCCCCTGTGGGCTGCTCCACCAAATCTGCAAGGTACCAGGCGTCCCCCATGTCCTGCAGTACTTGCAAGGGCTGGACACAAAAAAATGGTGTTCAGGGAAACTCACCACTAAGTGAGAAACTTGTCTTTTCCTCTCTCCCTTAATGTGACACAAAGTGGTTTTTGTGTGTGTGTGGGGGGGTTTTGTTTGTTTGTTTTTGTTTTGGGATTTTTTGGTGGGGTTTTTTTGTTTGGTTGATTTTTTTCCTCTTGCTAAACTCTGTATGGTTTAAGTTTAAAACAATGATGACACCGCTGTCAACCTTTTGGGATGCTGTGCTGGAAGCTGGCAGCTACTTTCATTTCTGGTTAGATTTACTTTCATTTCTGGTTCCTATTTTTTTTCAGTGGCTTTCTTGCACAAAAAAAATCTCCTGTGCCAAAATCATTGCTGACTTTATAAGCATGAAATGGCTACATCTGCTAAAAATCAGCCTTGTATGAAGCAACTGCATCCAAAATTGTGGCTAGGGAGGCTATTCTCTGTTTAGGTTAAGGATATAGAAATGTCAGTGCCAGAAGGTCTGCCCTCAGCTATTCAAGTACAAGTTGCACTGCAGCGGGTGGGAACTCCAGCTAGTTTATGAGGGCAGAATTGAGGCATTTGTGCTGTAAAGCCGCTGGGAAAGATATGTCATTTTTCTGCCACAGTAACTTATCTCCCCATAGATCCTTTTTTAGAAAGGACATAAGAACTCTTCTCCTAGACTAGAGGGCCATCTAGCTCAATATAGTCAGGCTGACAGGGCTACCAGCAGATCCTTAGGAAAAGTATATAAGCATAGGGCACATACATCATGATCTTTCCTTTGGTGCATCCTTTTAGCACCCAGGAGGCATTTTTGAGATTTATTGCACAGAGGTTGCATAAAGACTGACACATTTATAGCCACTGATGACTTATTGTCTAAAAGTTGCTGTGTTACCAATGCACGTTGACATGAAGCCCTGCTAAGTTTGTGAAGTCATGGAGCTGTAGATGCTTGCCTCCACTATTTTTTTTTTTTGACTAATACATTGTAAGCAATGCATTGAACTAGTCTTCCATTATGGAATATTTCCAGTTCTGTTTTCACAACTAGGATGCTCACGTGCTCCCCCTCTTCCTTGGCAGAGTGAGTGGGCAATTCCCATCCAGTAAATGCCATCTGACTTACCTCAAAAGGCAGCTGTGTGCAGATGCCTTTTCAAGAGATGCCAAGAGGTCAGTCAATTGACAGGCTGTCCGGGAAGTTCCTAGCTATGGGCAGAAATAGTATTCCACGAGACTATGGATGGAATAGAGCTTCAGGCATGCAGAACCCTCTTTATAGCTCATTGCTGCAGGGTTACAGACATCAAGGTGGCTATAGCAATGACCATAGTAACTTAGAAGCCAACCATATCAGCCTTGTCTTGTGTGACCACATCACAAGGTCTGGAAGTTAGAGCTGGTTTTGAAGCTCAGTTAGATTCGTGGAGACAGGAATGATACAGCAATGCAAGTTGCAAAACTTCTCCAGGCCTCCAGTTTAGGATATTCATGAGGTAAAATAGAACCAAGAGCAAAAGGTCCAAAGACAGGAACAGTGAGGAAAGGAGGGTAAGAAGGGAAGTTGTGCTACACAGGAAGAAAAGCCAAGTAATAACCTCCAATGACTCAGGCTGTCAGAAAAAGTGTGTCCTTCCACCAGAAGATGTATAGGAGGCCAAGAGGAATGGGACAAGCAACAGTGCTGTGATACATTTTCCCCTGGGAAGCACAGCCCTGCTTTCTAGGCATTCCAGGAGTCCCCTTTGTGGCTATGCTGACATGTTCTGCCCTTCACCTCAAGGTAGCTGAAGTCCAGATAATCTGATCTACTAATTGGTAGTGGTGTGAGGACTTTTCAACAACTGTTGACTGCAAAAGACAAAGATCATGGTATAAGGCAGAGTTACTCTTTTGAGACAGGAAGGGGATAGAAATACAATTTGAGGTCTATGTCCAGCAAAAGTAATGGTAAAAATCTTGCACACTAGCTATGGGCATGGATTCTTTCTGTCCAACATGTGCCAGTTTGCTGCATTCGCAGATGGTGTATCAAGGGAGCCCCAATGGCCAGTTACAGCAATTCCTGCACTAATGTGAACAGAGCTTTTGATTTCATGGTTTGAAATAAAATGACCTAAATATAATTACACAAGCTTATTAATTTATTTGTTATGGGTCGGTAACCCTTCATAGTCTATAACACCAGTTACAAGAAGGGCTAGGGGGATTAAAGCTTGAATTTAGCACAGTCAGATTTCTATATGGAAATTGGAAGAAACGAAGCACTAAATTGCATGTTTTATGATGATATCTTATTAAGGAACAATTAATGCTCAATTTTGAAAGCACCAAATTCATTCTGAATGGGAGCAGCATAAAAGGAACAGCTTCATGAAGGTTTGAACTGAATGATGTATATATTGGTTATGCCCATCTATCTGGTCCTGGAAACATGGATAGATCTTGAAAGTTACCAGTGCAGGATAATGATTTGTGGCAAGTATAACATGGGCTTTCTGTCTGCACAGGGAATTTCTACAGTGGTGCTGGCAGCATACTGGCAGATTTAGTAAAGGCAGGGAACTGAATAAAGCATGGCAGCCCATGTTCCTCCAGATGACATCTGATGCTTTGTCCCCAGGCCTCTGGGAGCATTTCAGATTTCAGTATACAGAGATAATAAGATTATTCTTCCACAAACTGAAAAGGAGGTTTCTGGGACTTTTTCCATTCTCAAGGCATTAGGTTGTTATTATATGAGGTGTGTGCATTGAGTGAATCACTATGGTCTACACACACTTGACTGTATTCTGGGGACTTAAACAAAACAAAGGGGCTGTCCCACCCACCTTCAAAGAGAGCAGAGCTGAAGGGAGTCAGGTATTTGGTCTGTCTGATCAGGTGCTGCCAAACACATGTGGGGTCTTCGTTGACACTCTAAGGGAATTATTTCTGTGCACCAGAGTGGAGAAGCCATGTGATCAATGCATTGAAGTGACAGTATGCTTTTCTGACATGCAAAAGGTGACGCTGCAGGCATTGGTCTATCAGTTAGACTTAGAAGTAGCCAGGACCTTCACATAGAGCACCTGACTAAAGGACAAATATTGACCATTGTGGACTTGATTTTAGCCAGAGACCCAGAAGCTAGGGAACTTCACTGAGTCAAAAACTCCTCAAACTACCTCTTACGGCCTTTTATTTTACATGGCAATGCAAAACATTGCTTTTGTTTCTTCCTAGAAAACTGTCTTGATATGTGTGATTCAAAATCAGGCAAAAAACTGTTCAGAAGGGATAAAAATTAAACCTCATTCATTTTTTTCCTTGGTGTTTGCTCTACTCAGTTCATGAGGAGGATACATATGATGGACCACATCTCCTATGAAGAAAGGCTGAGAGAGTTGAGGTTATTCATCCTGGAGAAGAGAAGGCTTTGGGAAGACCTTATTGCAGCCTTCCAGTACTTAAAGGAAGCTTATAAGAAAGATGGAGACAAACATTTTAGCAGGGCCTGTTGCAACAGAACAAAGGGTAATGATTTTAAATTAAAAGAGCATAGATTTAGACTAGATACAAAGAAGACATTTTTTCTGAGGGTGGTGAAACACTGGCACAGGTTGCCCAGAAAGGTGGTAGATGTCCCATCCCTGGGAACATTCAAGGTCAGGTTGGACCGGACTCTTAGCAACCTGATCTAGTTGAAGATGTCCCTGCTCATTGTAAGAGGTGTTGGACTAGATGACATTTAAAGGTCCCTTCCAACCCAAATTATTTAATGGTTCTATGATTCTGTGATGCCTATGTCAGTATTAACAGTGGAGTCCATGAGTACATCTTCATTTCAAAACTCACTTTATGCCTGAGTGACAGTCTGGTGGCCTCCATAGCTTAGGCCTGCTCATAAGCTTAATATTAGATAACATGGCTAAGTGTCTCTCCTCAGAAGTGGGAGCTATGAGGTTGAACCTTTTCAGGTGAAGACAATCTCAACCCGGATCCTGTTTCCTGGGTCAGTGTCCTAAGGTGATGGGAAGGGAGTATACCTGAGGTGGGACAGTGTTTCAATTCCTTTTCCAGAGTTCTCACTAGATTCTTTTGTTGAGGTACATACAACCAGTGGGAGGTGGCAACTTTCAAACTACAGCTCAAGCATGGTTATTTGTAACTTTTCCTGCCATATGCTGTAATTAAGAAAAACCTGGATAATGGTGATGTCTCTACCTTTTCGATGGAGGAAAGCTTTGCTGTTAAATTAAACGACTGTTCCTTTTTTTTTTTTTTTTTAGAGGATCTGGACTATTACACATGGCTGTAATGCTTTTTCTAAATTGGAGTAAAGATGATGCATTTGTCTAGGGCAATAAAACCGAATCCTGCAGGTGATTATTTTATTGGAATTCATAGAAGCTTATTATAGAAATGTAAGAAGGAATCAGAGTATCACTTCAGAAGGAGAGAAAAAAACTGACCCTAACCTTCTCTCAGCACTGAAGTGAAACCCAAAGTTATTTCACTTTAATTTTATGGAAGGAATCTTATCAGGTCTCTATTCATGCTTGACATTTTGCCAAATTCTTTCCCTCCTCATGGTTTTCTCACAGGATATAACGAAATTTAGCCTTCATAAGTTGCATGGGGCCTCCTCCAAAATCCCAACCTATGATTTCAGGACCTATGTTCCTCATTCTGAAAATCGTGTTCCTGAACCCAGATCTTTTGTCAGTCTCTAGCTGGGGTCTGCCTGCCACTGTATTCAAATGACACCTTCCAGGGCAGCTAGGGTGCTGAGGATACTTCAGTATCACAAGACACAGTAAGCAATAAGTTTGTTGAAGCTGGTGATAAGGGGCATCTAGGGAAATGTGAAGACTGATTCACACGTCAGTGACTTCCGTGAAATATACAATCATAAAATGGTATCATTTAGGTTGAAAATGACCCGTAAGATTGCCAAATCCAACCATAAACCTTACACTGCCAAGTTCACCACTAAACCATGTCCCTCAGAGAACATACAGTGTTCATTAGTAGTCTCTAACACTAAGCTCAGGTGCTGCTCAGTGCAGCTGCAGGAAGACACAGCAAGGCATGGATTGCACCTTAGGCCGCAGGTGCTGAAGTAGCTCACCTGTGCTATGTCAGCTTCACTCATTAGGGATATATGAGCTGTCTGGTTTAAAGCTGGTTTAACTCTGCCTGTATGATCCCTGTCTTAAGTGCTGCCAGTCTGCCACATCAACGTACCCAATGGTTGCAAAGAAAGGGTGGGAACAGGGATAGTAGCAGTCGCTGAAGGGGAAGAGAGCCTTCAAGCTTTGGTTAAGCCTTGAGATAAGGAATTGATGTAGGCCAAGAGCTTCAGTTTTCCCCTGACTCTTGAGATATTCAGTGGTAATGTTCAGCTTGTATGAAAGAAGCTGATGGAAATCTCTTAGCAAAGAGTGAAAAAACTGACCCTGCTAAAAGCAGGTATTGGTTGGCAATGATTAGATCAAAGCCTCACTCTCAGGAGAACATTTAGGAGAAGTCCACTCACCATGGATGCACTACAAGGCTGGTCATTTAAAAAATGTTCTCATGTGGTAGCTTTTCCACATTATTTTTCCCTGCAGCCTGCATTTGGCTACTGAAGTACAGCTGATGTGCCAGTGCTGCTGATCCCACAGTACCATGGTCATAACTTTTCTTTCTATTGCATTATACAACTCCTCATCAAGACCTCATGGCTGCAGTGTCAGGATTGAATTAAAATGTCATAAAGAAGTCTTTGGGGAACTAGAGACAAGATTATTCTGAACGCAAGGCAGAATCGTGGGAGAAATGTGTCTCTGACTACTTGTTAGGTACCCAGGGCACAATTCAGCTTACCAAGAAACACTAGCCAAGAGGCCTAGGATATGGCAAATGTCATACAGTAAGATTGGTTTCTCCGAAATATACATAGGGGTGATAATATCTCATGTGCTTTTGTGAATAGTATTACTTGAATTCTACAAGAAAATAAAAAGATGCTTCCAAAAAATCAGAGTGCTGAGGCCTGAGAAGGGGAAGAAGCAAATCCAGTCTACCTACTTCAAAGTTTGTTTGAAACACCTAAAAAGGTTTGTGATGTCAGGTAAAGGATATAAACAGAACTTAGGTCAAAAAAATCTAGGAACATAATGACTAATTTAGTGAGTTTCATTTTTCTATAAAATAGAAGAATATGAAGTGGAGCAGGACAAATGGAAATTCAACTAATGGTTATCACTGTGCTTTCACCTAGAAAATTACAAGGACTGTGTTTATTTCTGTCCCTGGTCCACTCCTATTAAGTTGGGTATGCCATGTCTCTGGTTTTGTGTTTTATTCCTGAAAGACTTGATTCACCAGCAGATTTTATTTCCATTTTATGCTAGGATAATTCCACTGATTTCAGTTAAATACAGTGAAGTTATTCTGGCATGATAGAGCAATGATTTCAAAACATTACCTTGTAATAGTCCTTATGGCCTCTTTTTAATTTATAAATGGTGCATTTCAGTGGTTATGGCTCTTATTAAGATGGCCAAATCAACAGACTGACATCAGTGCCTTTGTCACCTTTTTGTGTCTGTGCATGTGCGTGTGTGAGAGAGCATCCCCTCTGTTGCATTGTCTCTTCCTAGCCTGTCTGGGTTCCAGCTGATCCCACTGCTCACTAGTCCAGCAGCAGTGTTAGTTCACTGCATGTAGGGTAAGCCATTTCACTCATGGCTTCGAGCCAGAGCTGCAGACCGCCAAGGAAAGGAAGGACCTGACACTGCCTCCCATTGCTGCAAATGAGGATAACTCTATTGATTTTAGTGGCATTATGCAGCTTCAGAGCCAGAGAGAAGCCTGGCCTGCCGGGATTGGCTCCTGTGTGGGGAAGGACAGCTTTATTCTCCCAGCATCACTTGAGCCTACACAAAGACATACTGAAGAATAGAGAAGGTGAAAAGAGAAGGTGATATGTCAGCATTAAAGAAGGGAAAGCACAGACATGGAGACATGGGAATTTCAGGGTATTGGAAAACTCTTTGAGAGCATTTAGTATGACATTTACTATCTTTTCCTTGATATACCTGAAAGGAAAAAAAGGAGAACACAGTGTTTCCTTTCTACCCCAAAATAAGGCTCATGACCAAGTGTTTAAATATACATATTTAAACTAACCATTTAGGAATTTCATAGCATAGGCCACCCCACCCTCACCAAACCAAATTTCCTCAAATAGGAAAGAAAAAATCTGTGGGGACAATATTTCATTTATTAGGTTCCCAGGGAAAATAAGGGATAACAACTTGTAAAGATAAAGTTGGCAGCCAAGGCTGAGGACAAGGACTTGAAAGAATCCTATCAATTCCAGAGGGAATGTGCAAATTCCTCCAATACGCCTGTGTCATCTTTACTGGAAGCTGTTTAAACATGACTAACATTGTGAATGTTTGGCTGTACAACTGTGACTCTGTTAGAGGTTAATAGTGGTTTCAGTGGGTCAAACGCTTGACATAATTACTGTCTGGGTTCAGGGTGCTTCAGAGGGCTTTTCAAATACTTTATGCAACTTCTCCCATGCCACAGTGATGAATGGCTACTTGACTTTCTCAACATCACCAGTGCTTTGCTGACGCGAGACAAGGGACAGTTTCTCCATTGAGTCCGAAGGATTTAAAGAGGAGGTTTTTTCCACATCTCCACTAAACACCTTCCTGCTCCTAGTACTTCTTAACAGACCATCACTGGTCTACCTGTCTTTCATAATATAAACCTTCCTTCCCATTGCATAGATTCCCTGGGTCTCAGGTGATTGTGTGTTCTGTGGCATTAAAATGCAAAGACCAGCATGGAACTCTAGAGGGTCACATGCCATCTTTTTGTCATTGCCAACCTCGAGCTTTTTGCACTAATAACTGTGACAATTGTTCTGATACTGTAAGATGTAAATTTGGTCATACAACATTATACTTACTGTTTGGATTTTGTTTTCATCTCTCTCATCTGTGGTCCTTTTCCACAAGTTATTGTTTGTTTTATAAGAAATTCTGCCTCATATTTTGCCTGATTACATTACTGTCCTAGTTAATAGGCAACACTAATTATATTAAAATAAAGAGAACTGCATATTTTTTTCACAGATTTCACAGAATGTTAGGGGTTGGAAGGGACCTCTAGAGATCATCTAGTCCAACCCCCCTCACCTAGAGCAGATCACACAGGAACAAGTCCAGGCAGCTGTTGAAAGTCTCCAGGGAAGGAGACTCCACACCCTCTCTGGGCAGCTTGTTCAGTGCTCGGTCACCCTCACAGGGAAGAAGTGTTTCCTCATGTTCAGGTTGAACCTCCTGTTTTCCAGTTTATGGCCATTGCCCCCAGTCCTGTCACTGGATATCACTGAGAAGAGCCTGGCCCCATCCTCCTGACACCCACCGTTTAGATATTGATAAGCATTGATAAGATCCCCACTCAGCCTCCTCTTCTCCAAGCTAAACAGACCCAGCTGTCAGTCTTTCCTCGTATGGTATAATTTCTTCGTATTAAACTCATTCTTCACATTCTTCATATTATTATTATAATTTTCTTCATATTATACTCATTGCTTAAGTGCATTTGGCTTGCCTCTAAGAAGTTGGGGTTTTGTGTTCCTGAAGAAATATATAAAAGTGGGGGGTGTTGGTTGGTTGATTGTTTTGGTTGGGGATTTTTTAGTAAGCAGAAAGGAGGAAACATTTTCTTCCTCAGACAGGCTGATTTGGAGAGTTTGAAGTCACCTGTACAAGCAATGTTTCTTTATCCAAATTCATAATTCATTCTGCAGACAAGAGACATCCATCTGTCTATCTATCCATCCTCTTTTCTTTGAACTGTTTGAAAAAGTTACCATGAACATCTAAGTGCCAGGATTTTTTTTACTCTAGTAGCAGCATTTGGCAGTCAAAGGTGGTTGGTAGTGTGAATTGTTGTGTAGAATGCAGATGCTTAATCTCCTTTGCAGCACTCATGAAGGACCCAGACATCTGATACTTCATGGTCCTGGTTATTGAAAACAGTTCCAAATTTACTTTCTGAGGTAATCTATTGGTAATCCAGAGATTTTTGTTTCTGTGTGTTTTCTTGAATTTGCAGCCAAAGAGTAAAAAAGTCATACCTGCCTGATCTTCCCTCCTACCCTTCTGTCCCTCTCTGAGGATAAATTCTTTCCAGATTCTACTTCCTCTGCTCCTTCTTGCTGATTTTTACAGGAGTACAAAGGACATGGAGGGAAACAGAGGGGTGACTGTATTTTCAGAGATGAAGAATGAATCTCCATTTTTTAAACAGAATAATGAAATAAAGTTTCTTCTCTGTCTGTGTAAAGGGAGTTTGAGACCTCATCCATCCCCCATGGAACTACCTTTTATGATTTCTGAACCTTTTTCTGAGAAGATGCCTTGAGGATAAGTATGGTGCTGTCATAGGAGTAAGTAGTTTCTTTTTTCTAAGCTACATTTTCTATTAGAGTCAAACCTGGCACTTGAAACCTAAACAATGCATGGATTTCAGAGGTGCTGACCATCAAAAGCTCTCACTGGCTTAATTTCCAGTTCTGATGCTCCAGAGACTAGACTAACTGAGACAGGCACCTAAGTAAGTCCTTAAGTGTGTAACTGAATTTGAAACCTTAGTTCCTGGTGATTCCAACTTCTCAGTGAAGATTCTAGAGTTAAAGCAATTCTAATACTAGAAAATGAGACTGAACACTGATGATACTGATAATGCATTGACCACTGCAAAAATCCATTCTCAGCACTGAAACAAGGAGAAAGGGTTTTCCTAATATTCTTTAATATTTAAGCTTTTTATTACTTTCATTAAAAAACCCCAAACAAACAAAAAAACCCACCCCAAAGGAATATAACTAATAAATAATGTTGAATGTTGGTGCAAATTAAAATATAAAATGCTTCTATTACACAATAAAGTAGTCATAAAACTGACAGAATAACAATCAGACATAAAAGATTGAAAAAAAGACAACACATGACAAATATAAAACTGGATTTGGAGAAATGTATGGTAATCTCAAAACAAATAATATCACAAATATTATATTAACACATTGGATCACTCCTTCTGTTTTTATGTGAAATTATTACCCTTATAATCCTGTTGACATCCTGCCAGAATTAACCATATGTACAGGAGGCCAGAAATCCGGTCTAAGTTGTAAGAAGGGATTTTATGAAAGATGTCTCCAGCTGTAAAGTAAAAAACAGAAAATAGAGAAACAACCAAAGCAGCCAGAAGCTGGAATACTGTTGCTTGCCTTGTATTAACTGGTTCTTCACGAGTTTTTTTTTCCCATGCTGTTTCCCCCTTTAGACCATGCCTACTGGAACTTTATTTGCTCAATGACTTCAGAGTGGCCAGTCCAGTCCTGCTACTGTCTTGGGCGTCCCTGCACTGCACTCCATTCTGTAGCGCAGACCTGCACAGAAACTGCACATGTGCTTGGTAGCTTCCTTCAGCATCAAATCAGAGTAAGCTGCCCTTCTCACATTTTCTTTTAGCTTAGGGTGAGTTTTCACAAGGGAAGTGAGCATTGGGTCCCTCGGGTTCTGTAATTGCCTCTGTGCACAAGCTTCCCCAGACAGAAAAACCCATGAAACCTGACTCTTCCAACCAAAAGTAGCTGTTGGACCCATGCTTTGACATCTTCATGACTTCATGAAGGACTGAAAGACCTGCTACCATTCATCTTGGATGTTTTGCCTTAGGCCATTACATGGTAAACAATAATTTCCTTTCTCTTCATCCCCACACTTTCAGTGGGCTACCAAGTAAAGATCCTTGCCTGTTCTTTTCATGGGTCTTCACTTGTGAGCAAGGCTTGAAGTTTTAAGTAACTTAGGTTACTTTCTGCACAGTGACATACTTGTGATTGGACAAGGATGAGAAGTGCTCCTCTCCTACCCACATGATTGAAGCTAAGCTAAAACCTGGTGGTCAGAGCACTCTGCAGTGAAGTGCAGAGTGAAACATCATAGAATCACAGAATGGTCTGGGTTGGAAGGGACCTTAAATATCATCTAGTTCCAACCCCCCTTGCCATGGACAGGGACACCTTCCACACCTTCCAGCCTCTCACTCAGGATGCAAATGGTAGTTTTTATTTCTGGGGATACTGTATTTCCATGTGAATTTCGTGTTGTCTGGGTTCCTAACAGACACAGCTTAAATATCTTACCACCCAGCTCTAGTGCACGTGGGAAGTAGGTCCAGATCCAGCCTGTGCACCTTGCCCAGGGCTTGAGTGGGACACCAAAGGAGAGGCCGTGGGAGACTGCTCCAGGGAGTGACAGTGATGACTGATCAGGGTATTTCCAGAGTCAAAGGGACTGCATCACTGTGTGACACCCTGTGGTAATGGAGAAAGTCTGGTGTTTGCTCTACTCCAAACATGAAGAAAAACTCTTGAAATAGCAGAATTGACCTGGCCTCTCCCTGTCTATTCATATAATATAAAACTAGATATTTTGTGTCAGTACTTGCATTGTAGATCCCTCAAGCAGAGCCAGATAACTTTTACATGCTAGGCAGACACTCTGAGTTTATGTGGATAAAAGCTCCCTAAGGGGGGAACCATGGCCCAGATCCGATAAAATATTCAGGTTTCTCACTTCCCACTTAAATCAATGATCAGCTATTAACTGCCAAGCATTTCAGGAGTACTCCTAGTGCCACAGAAAGATCAAAGAGGAACAAGACCTTAACCTGGTAGTGAGATATTTGTACAAGGAATGAGGTATTTCCAGAGAGCAAGACATATACAAGGAAGAAAAATAGGCATACTGAAAGCAAAGAGCCATAAATTAGATTTTGGAGTTAATGAAAGAATTCTGTGCATCCAGAATACTGTCTGTGTGTACAATGGTTTGAAGAAGAACAAAAAGAGAACAAGAGAAATCAGAAATACTAGTTGTGTTTTATTATTATGTCCTTTTTGCATGACCACAGACAAGCAAACTAAATGTGGATTATCAAGAGTTCAACTCAAATTTAAGCATCAACACAGCAGCCTCAGTGGTGATGATAATAACGCTAAACATCTGCATCTCAGGCTGTTTTGTGAAACAGCATAAAATGCCATAAAAATTGATGTGGCTGGGATTACCCAAGTATACTTTGAAGAGGAAGGAAAGAAGGTGATCTAGGCAGAATCTCAGATTTTACGTCTCTCAAAAATGAGAAATTGCTAGAGAAAAAAGGGAAGACTGAAGAGATGAGAAATCTAAAAGCCAAGGGAGAATAATATTTTAGCGATGTTAAGTCACCTGAGAGGTCAATGTGCTGGTTTTGGCTGAGATAGAGTGAAATCTTTGACAATAATGAAATCACTAAGGTTTGGTTTTTTTTTTTCTGTGGACTGTTAGGAGAGGTATTGGAAACAGTCTAGGGTAGAAATGGAGGACAGGGCTTCATGAGTTGACAGCAAACAGCATACTGAATCAAGATGAAGGTGAAAAGGAGGAGAATGGGAGGGTGGAGTGTTGAAGAAACAAAGTCAAGATTTTTTTTTTTCCTAAGATACGACTTACTGTGAGAAAAGAGCCAGAGGATACAAAGATGCTGAAAAGTAAGCTATAGGGAGATCATATAAGAGTTCATGTCATGAAATGAAACATCTGGGGCAGGTGGTGTGGTCAGAGAAGGACAGCAGACAAGAAACGTTTGCAGATGAAATGAGAGAAAAGAGTTACGGGTGAGGAAGTTGGAAGAGAAGGCCAATAAAGAGGAGGAAAAGAATTCAAACTATACATTGCTAATTTTCTTTAGAGAGGAATTGGCAAGATCAGGCACAGAGAAATGAAATCTGGGAAAGCAAAGGTAGCAAAATGGCCAGAGTCTCTTCCTTCCTTCCTTCACTTGGTCCCAGTATGCCGCTTAGCACGTTGAATCCTCTTCTACTACTCATAAGATCTCTCCCAACTGCAGCAATTGCTGTGCCAGTATTAAGTATTTGAGGCAGACCATGCTAGGCAATGTGGAAATGACAATTACCAGTGAATCTTGGACATATTGCTCTCCATTTTGTAACACACTTGCACTGCTTCCGCTCTTGTTGTGCAAGTGGAAAGAAGGAAAATGAAGGCCAGGGGAGAGCAGAAGAAGCAGATGAACCATTAAGATAGAATGTAAGAGCAGGGGAAGCAACAAAGTCTTTTTGATAGGTGGGAGAAGTTACAAAGGAACTATGAGTATAATCAAAACATGAGGAAACAACACATGAAGCTGCAAATCAAGAAGGTTATCAATATTGAGGCTGAAGTCTCAGGTGAAAAATTGTGATGAAAAGAAACAAGAGAATCCAGAGCTAAAATTAGGAAGGCTGATAGGAGTTGGAGGGATGAGAGTTGTCAGCACGGACAGAAGGGAAAAGAAGTACCATCTACAGTGCTGTGCAGAACAAAAAGAATGAGAAAGGGAAGCAGAAAGGGCTTAGAGGAGGAGCCAGACTTTTCATCCACAGCCAAAGACAGGAAGGGAAGGAGAGAGGAGGAAAATCCTCTATAAGTGAAGGCAACTGCAGACAATGAAAAAGAGACCTAGTCTTTGCAGGAGTGAGGTTTTCACAGCTCCTGCTAGAAAACTGGGAAAGCCTACTTCCTCAGCTCACATAGGGCAAAGGAAGGGAGATAGGGAGAGGATAAACTTATCAGTGTCTGTGAAGAACAAGGTGATAGGAATGTTATGTAAGGGAAGAAGGCAGGTTATATTCCTAAAGATTTTCTTTCCAGAATCTAATTAACCATATTCACAGCAAAGCTGTGAGAGAATCGAAGCACAGAAGGGAAGGTTTCAGGAGAGACTACTTTAAAATATACCTGCCAGGAGCCAGCTCTTAGAAAATCATTTTAATTTCCCCTGATCTTGTCTGGATCAAGTTCAAAAGCCTTTTAAATCTTGTTTTGGCCTTCTGCCTTCATAGCTGTTTATTTCCTATGATTTTTATCCATCTCAAACTTTGGGGACTATTTCACTGAGCTGGTTCAAATTTAGCTGATACATCCCTTCTTTATTAGAGTAATATCTTAAATGGCTGGAACTTCTTAATGGTATGAGCTTTTCTGTGATAAGTGGAAGAAAACGGTGATGCTGGATGCTTACTAAGAGCCTTGTGCCAGACAAGACAGTCCAACCTTTAGACAACCTTCAAGCAGAGCTGACAGAAGACTGGACTTTCTGCGCTGCAGGTTTTTGCAACAGTTCCACATATTGAGAATCAGGATGAAAATAATGCCTATAAAATTTGAAACTTCACATAGCAGTAAAGTTCTTCAAAAAATGTTGTAATCCCAATTTTCAAAATGTTTGCCGCTACTTGGTCACACATTTATCTTCACAACAGCTTGAATGCCCATGGAGTCTCATGAGGGTGGCACTTGAGGTGCCTATGACTACCTGCCACTTCAGGCATGGCCCTCCTGCTGGCTTCTGTCCCCTTGCACACTCAGTCCACCCGAGCTCACAAGGCCCAGTAGTACATCTGCTGTGGATGACACCACACAGCTTCAGAAGAGGTTGTTCTAAGTGTCATGGTGGGGAATTGTTAGTACATCGCAGTACTTATGTGGAGGCCCAAGACTATTTGAGAAGACAAGGGCCTTCTGAACACAGCAAAGTATCATTCTGTAGTGGTTTGTGGAAACAGTGTTTTTTGTAGGGGATCTTTCCTGGGCAGCTTCATCTCAGAGCCATTTCTACCCAAGAAAGAGTACCCTTTCCCACATGGGCTCAGCCTGCTTCACCCGGAAACAGATGGCATGGGAGGGATTAATGCTGGGCTTTTGGGGCTTTGCAGTGCTTGTGAATACCTGACTGGCTAGACTTCAAGCTTCAAGTCAGAATGGGAATTAGAAGTGACTGGGAAAATAGAGTTGTGCCCTTTTGGTTTTGTTGGTGTGTTGGTTTTTTTTTTTTTTCAGTATATAAAGAAAGCCTGAAAAGTATTTTCATTTTTCAACTCTTTACATTGACAAATCCTTTTTCTATTGGCCATTCAAGCCTGTTGTGGGCAAGAAAAGTACTAATGAAACAGTGAAGTCAGAAGACCCAAGTGGAGGGAAGCTGAGGAGAGAAAACACCTCAGGCGGCAGTTTAAAATTCCGGTGTTTTTCTTAACACCTATTCATCTTCAGTGAATTAACAATTTAGGTAAATGGCACCAGTGTCAAGGAGTTACCACCTCAGTCCCTGCAGTTATGGAGACACAGGGGCCACATAGATTCTCAGTGGGCATGTCTACATGATTGATGATACTGAAAGACCTATATCAATTTTAAGTCCTGCAGTTCTTATTTTGGCTGAGGTCTGTGTACAGGACCTTTCCTATTGGCACTGTGTAAATTCATTGAAGCCAGTGAATTGATTTATAATGAACTGGAACATTCATATTAACATTATTCACACCAGCCTGCACTAGCCCAGGAAGCAAAAGGTGACTAAGAGAGGGTTTCCCAGTTGGTGTAAGTTCATTGGAGATTGTCCTGCCACCAGGAAACATATGCTCGCCCTCTTCAAGCAAGGGCACAACATGTGTCCAGAGCTGAGTGTCCCTTTGGTGACAGCTTAATCTCAGACTGGCCTAAACCAGTCATGAAACCACAGCCTTATATGTTTTCCTTGGTCTTTGGATTTTACTGCACAGAAAAGATCTGAAACCTGAGGTCCCCTGCTATAAAGCCAAGCAGAACAAGATATGGTATTGACAGTCTTTTTAAGGAAAAGAATGAGGAGGAAAAACTGCCTTAGGGAAATAAATGTCCCCTTTCTTTATCTCATAAGACTGGTTATAAATATCCTTAATGGGTCATCTTTAGGACAGGTACTTTCAGAATCACCTCAGGAGCACAGGTCTCCTCCCCAGGACAAAAAGTGAGTTTCATAATGTGAGGATGGCTGCAGGTGGTTTAGGGAGTTTCCATAGTTTTGAAAAAGGCGGGGTTTGCATTTACCCACTTAAGCTCTGTCATAAAGATTTAGTTTGGTTTTATCCAGGCTACAACTGATGTGGTGAAGGTACCTCACTGTTAAATCCAGGAAACTTGTGTTTAGTATGAGATGGTCACAGGCCTTTTCTTTTTAAGCCCAAAACTGTGTCTTACATTGTATGCAAGTGATTCCACAATACAAACACAGTGAAGACAAGGCTGTTAAGTTTTACCACAGGAAAACTCCCTGAAGTCAGTCTCACCTGAGGTACAGGGATGATCTTGGTGAATTTACCTTGTGGCAAAACTATAGAACATGTCCTGTGCTTTTACCTCTGGCTACATGGGCATATTGCCTGTCTGGGTAGGTAACAGAAATCACCAATATAAAGACAGTTTAGGCGAAGCCAGCAGTCTCTCCTTACATATTTTAAGGCACAATAAGGCTGTTCTGGTCTCTGCTGGTATTATTGCAGCAGGATTGTGAATTTGTGTTAATTATCCATTAGAAAAAGCTACTTTTTTCACCTGTGAAGATATTCAGCTGGACAGGGCAGCAGCTCAGGCAGAGGGAAGGAAAGTCTCTACAAGGAGATTGCTGGTAAGACACACTTGTGCGTGCAGCACGTACGTCTGCATTCTTAGACACATTAGCGTCAAAACCCCCGGCACGCTGGGAACTTAGTGTGAGCTAAGCTGGAATGCTCACTCTCTGCGCAATGCTGTTATCCTATAATTTTGCCTCAGGACAGGCTTAGCCAAGCCTGAATACATTTATCCGTATGAATAGCAAGTATTTCACAGAAAGCAGGAAACAAACCAGGTGGGCTTGCCAGCTAGGGAAGTCATGGTTGCACTTATAAGGAGTGAGGGAGTATTGAGCATCTGACTCCATATTCCCTTCTTAAACGTCCAGCTGTTTTTTGCAAAGACGTTTTGCAGGGCTTGTTGCTGAAGCCTGCATGTTGCATGTTGGGGAGGCCTGGGAGGGTGGGCCACACCAGTTTGAAGTATGTCAGCTTAGCTGCTGTTTGCCTGCTACCACGGGTGCACTTAGGAGCCTTCTCCCTCTTTTACCCCTCTGCTATTTCCCCACCCCCCCCCACCCCCTTTTGGTCGAGGACAGAGAAGCCTTTGAAAGCTTTTCATAAACTTATGTAATTGGGTATGTTTTCCAAAGCAGGGCTCTGTTCTTTCTGAGGGCTTAGCTAAGAACATTATTCTGATTCTTCTCTAGGCCTTCAAAAGTGCCGATCCTTTCAAACATGTGCAGTGTGAAGGATTACAAATTTGTTTTTCAAAGGACCCCAAATCCCTGCTGCTTTCATCAGTTCCCCTCCTTGTGCCCCCAGTTTTCCTTTCCCCCTCCCTGAAGGCCTCGTAGACACAACTCCAAGCTGCAGAACGCTGACACTCCCTCTTCCCCTGTCCCTCCACCTTTCACTTTGTCATCTTCTTTTCAGCTTCCCCCCCACCCATACCCCCCAATATTTTTTATATGCAAACAAAAGTGTGCAGAAGCATTGCCATGGCAGCGATGTCACAGTGGGCCCTCCCCTCCGTGTGGATGCAAGCTCTAAACTTTTAAAATAATGGCCTGAAAAGAACAGGAAGGGGACAGCTTGAGGCAGAGAAAGGGAGTGAGGGAGAACGCAAAAGCAATGAAAAGTGGGACAAAACCATTGGAAATGCATTCAGGCTGACATCACC
>NW_010271316.1:148320-154668 GCF_000690775.1 Eurypyga helias
CATTCACTTAGGAGGCTCCAGTGTCCATTCACTGTCTTAAAGCTAGCTTTCTAGAGCCCTGGGAGACCATCTTTCCCGGCCTGAATGCCTTTTTTGTTGTGAAACAGTGAACTGTTTCTGAAACCCTGCATAAAGGGCTGAGTAATTCACTGCAGTTGCCAGGAAGTCTGAGCCACTTGTGAGCTAACAATAGTTAACTTTATCTGCCGGCCTGAACCCCCCTTCCAGCTGTAGGTCCCGAATTCTAATAAGGGCTTTACTCATGCCTCTGAGGTTATGGTAATATTTTATACATCTTTTTTCATTAAGACACAGTCATAGCTACTGTTGAGACACCGGAGGCAAGTGGTGTCGATTGACTAGGGGAGGGGATGGGGGGGTAAAGAGGGAAAATAGCTTTTTATATCAGGCAGGCAGTTTGGCTATTTTATACTAGAAATATAAACTTGGTTTGGGGGAAACCGGGGAATGTAATTTTTAAAAAATTGCATGAGAAACCTCAGAGTCAAGCAAGACCTTAGGATTGGTTTTGATCTGTGAAACAGCCTCAGCTTTTCATATTTTAGGGTTGTTGGTCTAATTCCTTGCTCTCCTTCTCTGTCCCTGCACTGCACACATGATGGTGACAAGGAAGCGGGTAAATCATGAGGGAAGTAGATGAATTTGTTTGGGTTTCCTTTTAAATCTGGATTTGGATGTTGATGCTCTGAAAAATCCTGCACAGTGACAGCACAGCTGTGTATTAGTGGTGACACAAAACAGTGTTTCCTACAGTAGTCCTGCAATGCCGATAACCAAGGTGTGACTTCGGAAGATGTGGATCATCAATTGTTTTGTCTTCTGAACTAGTTGCTTTCTTGTGCACTAATGAAATCAAGTTCAGTGCAAGAAAGTTCTAAATTATCCCTTTGGCTTCCAGTGTTTTAAAAAAGAAAAAAATTATATTGCTTATTCCTCACTTTTAAGCAAATGATCACTTGGAGTAGAATTTATTTCAGAGAATCACTGTGAACATTCCTGTTGAAGGTAAAAGACAGCACAGCTTGAACAATTCTTCCATGTCTTTGGTGTATGTGTCTTGCTCCCTATGCCTTGAGAAATAGCATTAGAAACACCTGGATGAAAATAAAATCCCATCTTTCAAAGTTCCACTCAATACTTTATTAATGTTTATAAAAAGCAATTGAAAGATGCACACAGGTTTTGTAAAACTAAACCACAGAGATGTACTTGATGTATTCCCTTAGCACAGCAATACTGTTTTCTTGATCTGTACTCGTGACACCAACTGATGCCAGTGGGAGCTGCATATCTTGTGGATGAGGTCACTACAGGGTCACTGCATAGTAAATAAGTTGCTTGGCTTTTTGGGTAAGTTCAAGTATTGAATCGCTTTCATATCTTCTCTCCAAGTGACCTTTACCAGGGAGGAATACTACGCTCTGATGGAGTGACAGATTTGAACTGGCTCTTTTCCTGTCTAACAGCAATGACTTCTGAACTTCGCTGTGGGTTTGTCTTGACAAGAATGAAAAGATGTTTTCAGAGGGTGGAGGCTCACAAGCTATGTGTACTGCGTGCACACATGGGCACGCATACTGCACCCCCCTCCCTCCCTTCCTCTGCCACCCCAAATACTCTCTTCTCTCCTAATCCAGATGAACTGTGAGAGATGTCAGACATCAGAATGGCAGAGCCCACAGGTAGCAGACAGAGGGGAGAGCATGGATGCAGAAGAGCCATTTTACAGAAGACATTTATTAATTATGAACTAACTGTAAAATCATCAAAGCTACCCCTGTGTGACTTCCTCTTGACGTGGACCGCCTCTGCTCACAAGCTGAAACACGTGAGCTGAAGCTGACTGTGTTGTATTTTGACAACCCATTTAAATAAAATGAAATTATTTGTTAATCCTTTGGGGGGTGGGGAGGTGGGAGGAGGAAGTATAAATTAGAGAGACTAAGAGCATACAATGGAGAGAAAAGAAATCCAGCTTTCTAATTTACAACGACCTTCAGGATTCGCCATAAACCTTTACCACCCCAAATGAACATTTCATCTAATTCTGGAGATAAAAAAATCTGACTGCTTTTTTACGTGTCCAAATGCAGACCAAGCTGTTTTGAAAGCCATGACCTGTGACATGGACTTAAAATTTGTCCCTTTATATATTAGTTTGCTGCATGTGTCTGTATGACATAATCCTTCTCTAATATCTCCTCCGTCTCAGAGCACCATAAATACTCCAAGCAACTGTATGCCTCGACTGATGCAATATGATTTAATTCTCTCACTCTACTGGGCTACCTACCCACTTAAATGTGCAATACCCAGGAATCACTGTCAAATTTGGGCATGACAGGATGCCACAAATAAACCAAAACAAGCCCAGAAAGGATTAAAAAAATACAGTAGCACTCCTGTATTTCAAACCAATATGCAGGATTTCTTCTGGAAAAAGACAGTGAGTGAGATTTCCTTCCTTTTTAGGTAACCAGGTCAAACATTTTACACCCTGTGTTGTGAAAGCTCAAGACCTCAGCTGTGAAGTTACCTGGGATGGAGTCTCTCCATGGCTTTCACATTTTACTTGTGCTTTCAAGTTCCATAAAGTATTCCCTTTGATCTCAGTGCCCTACTCAGCCCCTTTTGGCTCCTAATGCTTTGTCTTCTGCCTTTAGTGACTTCTTTTTTTCAGGTTTCTAAGCCTGGTCTCTCTTTCCTTCTGTTCTGGCAGACCTGTCTCTCACTCCTGAGTTTTCATTATTTAGTGGGATTCTTTTGCCTCTTCTGCCACCTGGGCTGCGTCTCGCTTGTTCATGTTCACTCCCCCTTCAAAGGCTTCTTTGTTTCTAAGCCTCTCCTGTTGGACTTGGCTTTCCTTTTTATTAGAAAGTTCTGGCTCAGAAAGCCTCAGCATTCTGTCAAGGACCACGTTAGCTCCTGGTAAGTGTGTCCTAAAGCCCTAGGGCTGCTGAGACTCACCTTGGGATCCAAAACACTGTGAAGAACAAATGGCTAAGAGCACACAATTCACTCAATGCTCTGTTCTTCTCCTGACAGCCTCTACCCTGGAAGCAGTGAGGTGAGTGATGCTCCACATTCATAGTGCAGGTTTGACTTGCTATGAGGCTCCTGCGTGAGAAGATCTAAAGCTGTCCACCCATCTGTGTCTTGGGGACAGCATGAAACCCCAGAAGGTGAGCTGTAAGAGCAGACTGTAACTTTGATGGTCCAGTTCTTCCACTGGACTGCCATGGCTACCCAGGCTTTTCTGCATCTGGCGTGAGAGACATCTCTTCCGAACCAGAAATGGTAGGGGACTCTTAGCAATTTTATCTGACACTGAGGGCCACAGCATTCCTCCTCGCCCTCTTCCTCATGCAAAGGCGGAGGAAAGGCAAGTGTTGCGAAAGCTGTAAGAGAGTTGTATATGTGAATAAAGGGACGTTTCATCCCTATGCCAGTTCTCAGCTAGGTTCCCGATTACAAAATAAATTTGAGGCAGAAAAAAAGGCCTTTCCTCTTTTTACATCTTTAGAAAGTAAATATTCTAAGATAAAACTGCAGAAGAGACATTAAACCCGATGCAAGGCTGTTATACCCAGCATTAGCATACCGAAGTCCCCAGCATGAACCCAACGTCTGGATTTTGCCTGTTCATTAGCTGGGTTGCTCCATTTTGACGGTGCACTGGTTTAGCACTGATGTAACAACTTCACAGTCAAACTCTGTGAGCCCAGTTTGAAAGACTGTAAGCATTTCCTTCAGGTGGCCAGACAAGCAAGGCGAAATGAAAGCTGCTTGTGGGTGAAAGGAATAAAAAAACAGGATAAGAGAGTGTGATATTTCTCAGAGCCACACTGGGAATGCTGCAGGAATTGTAAAGAACACATCCAAGCTGAAAGGAGAGAGTAACAATTTTTGGCTAAAGTTGGTGCAAACGATTACTGCACAAGCACCGAGAACAGGGCTGCCTCTTTTTCATTTTTTTTAATGGGTCAGAGAATAGATTTGGCCACAGGGTAACAGGAGGCAACTCCTTTTTCTATTTTTTAATGCTTGCCTGTCTGTGGAACACAACCAGAAAACTTAATTTCTGCACTGGAAAATACCACTTAAGAATCAAGCTATTGGTTCTTCATTCAGAAACCTGATGTTTGCT
Organism: Eurypyga helias; assembly: GCF_000690775.1. NCBI lineage: Eukaryota > Metazoa > Chordata > Aves > Eurypygiformes > Eurypygidae > Eurypyga > Eurypyga helias. The sequence goes on from NW_010271316.1 coordinate 152,489, forward strand.
CCGCTATTCTCTCAAGTCATCTTTGACAGTGAAGTCTAATTTCAACTGCATGTGTATCTTTATCTTTTCTGAAGCAGGAAATATTAATCACTAAATCTGATTGGTCTCACTGCTGCTTACCCCAGGGCAGCTTTTTTAGCTTATGAAAACTGGTGTCAGTTGACATTGTCATCCACATGGCTTGATGAGTAAGAGCTGAAGCTGAGCTATTTCCATATTAACTAGACAATAAAGCAAGGAAGCTGATAAACGCTGAGGTAGGGTAGATTTCAGCAGGGAGGTTTTATGAAATCAAGTTTTCTCATTGGCCTCATACCCATCCTATTACTGGAAATAGAGCTGCCTATGCTCATCCTTTTAATGTTTCTATTAAGAGATCTCATCAAAAGACAGGAGAAGACTGTGCAGCCAACTGAGAAAATTAAGGGGGAAAAAGCTTATTGTTATATAAATGTCCCTTCCTCCCACTTTTGCAGAGCTGTTCTTGATCCTTTCAAAGCCGTCTCCCTTCGGGAAAAGATGCTGTTAGCTTGAATCGTACAAAGAAGAAATTACAACAGTTAGTCTCTTATGTTAATATTTTAGTCCGTTAATGCCATTACTATTTATCTAGCACAAACTGAGTGTTAGGGCACTTTCAGATAGCAAACTCCATGTCCCAGTGTATGGTGATCCATGGAGGAGGATGTGTGAGTCAGGATCTAATTAGGCGCAGGCCTGCACCCAAGGAGATGGGCACTGGGATCCCAGCTCCACAGCACAGGGGAAAGCCAGACTGAACACACTCGTCAAAGTTGTTCAGCTCTCAGCTTTGAGGTGTGAGGCCTGATCTCTCAGTGGGTTACTTTTCCTGCTGGTAAAAGAGAAGACACTATGCTTTGTCGCTGTGTCTTTAGATTTCAGAAGGTGCCAGGAAACGCCAATTCCCATGTAGATAAGGACTACTTAGCATACTGGGGCATGCTCTCGTTAGAGGTCTCCATGCACTGCTACAGCGCGATACCTCAATAAATGCATTTCTTCCTCTGCCAGAACACTTTTTGATTTTCTGTACTCAGTTCTGCAAACAAGCAGTGAAATTTCACCTGTATTTTTAACAAGTTTGCTCCATACCTCTTTTTAAAGTTCCTTTTTTCCTCTGAAGGATGAATATTTTAAATTAAACAGAAAAGGCAAGAGGCAAGCTGAAGGATAGGGGCAAGGCTTACAATGTTTTGGATGAAGTTTACTGTAATTTCCTCCAATTTTCTTCCCTCCTGTGCTTCCTTGGAGAGATGTTTGAATGGAAAGTCAGGCAGAGCTCATTCTTGATTTCTCTGGATACCACTGTAGAGGAAAATTTACTACATTTAATTGCCTAAGCAGTTGCCTAAGCAAGCAATACCTTCTGCTCTCAATAGATAGGATTTTCTAAGCTGATGCCTTCACCTGTCCTCTAACAAAGTCTCTGAAAATTGGAGATAAGAGATTGACTTGGTCCAGAGGGTCTCCTCCATTTTGCATGGAAGGGCTGAGGTTAAGCACTTCCGTAGGGTCACTGCCCCAAATCCACACCACAGAAAGGCCCCTGAGTGATAAGCAGATGCAGAAGGTTAAAGAAAGGGCAGAGAGGCAGAGGCAGATGTGTTTCTTCTGATCCTTCCCACCTGTCCCAGTCGTTGCGCATGCCAAAACAGAGGTGAGACAGGCGCAGCAGGAGAGGACTCCTCTTTGCTTTTTGGGGAGCATCAGGGCTGGTACTGATCAGCTGGAAAGAGCCTTTCCATGTGCCCCTGGGGCATCCCACAGCTTTACGATGGAGAAATGCTCAACAGGGATGTGCTTGTGTTTGGGTTTCACACAGCCCTTTCTGAAGGCAAATGCCTGCATGACATTGCACTAAAGACCCTGAGACCCAAGGTCCTCTGTAGGGGGGATGGTGTGCTGTCATCTCTCACCCCTATGCCAACCCTCCTGGGATTAGTTGGTCACATACCAGGGTATGGTTTAGGGGGTAGGCAGTGCCGGGCACACCACTTCTATATGGATCTGGGAGATAGAGGCATACAAACACACAGCCTGAGTCAGAGCTGAAATCCTCTGAAGCCTTTGGGTGTGCAGTGCAATTCAGAGTTTAGTTTAGCTCAAACAAAGAAAAGACCCAGCAAAGATGTTTGTTTTGGGACCCCTGCCTATAGCTG
>NW_010271316.1:154699-157319 GCF_000690775.1 Eurypyga helias
ATAGTTTAGGTCCAGGTATATTTCTACTGTATCTCTGGCTGCAAACCTAATCCTCCTTTACACATAGGTTGATGTCTGTTTGCACACATGGGCAAACGTGGAGAGGACTCTGGGAAGGCAGGCAGGCAGTCAAGTGGGGAATCCTGCACACTGGAAGCCCACACAGAGCCCAGCTGATGAATAAATAAAGGAGTTTTGGCTTCCAACAGTGCCAATTTCTTAACCTTTGGGATCATTAACGATTTCTCCCTTCCACTGGAAAAAAAGCCAGCAGTTCCTGCATTTTTCTGACACACAAGCAAAGCATTTAGCACCACAAATAAGCTCATAATTTGACAGGCAAAATGCCAGGAAAAGTGAAAGCAGATTTCTCCCTCCTAGGCCCTCAATATCTTAGTGATCCTTTACTTCTTTTTCAAATGCTGTTTCCTTTTTGTTTAATCACAGGTTCAGGTCAAGATATTCTTCAAAATATCATGCCCTGTCCATGTGCATTTTCTTAGCCTTAAGGATGTTCACAGTTTCCTGCTTTGTCAGCCAAGACAAATGCAACACAGAAATGCCTACGCACGTCAGGGGCAGTTGCTGAGTAGCTCTCATTTTTAATTTACCTACAGATGGATGTACAACCATCCATGATTTTTTTTTTTCTTATGTGCAAAGCCAGCATCCACAGAGTTGGCATGACAAGTATTTGAGAAGCTGTATTTGCTGTGAAACTCATCAAAAGGAATTAGCTACAGTATGTGAACAATAACTTTAGATGGCAGGGCTACAAAAAGAGCTGAGGTTGATAAAGGCCATAGGCAGGCAGAACATTCAAGCCCCTTGAAAATGAAATAATGCTGTGTCTTTCCCAAGAGACTTCCAGCCAAGGAGCCCAGTGGGTTTTCACAAGGGCTGGGGAAGCTGGTAGCACCCGGGGGTAGGGTCTGCCTGCCCCAAGCTCTTTGTTGGACAGGAGCCTTTGGGTGCTTTCTTGGGACTGATCTCAGAGGATGGGAATGTACTCCTTCCCCTACTTACTCCCTGAAGGACCAGGTTTCCCCATCACCGTTGGCTATGCAGTCCTGCAGAAACAGGATGCTTTGGCACAGCAGGTGTCCCAGCACTCTCCTCATCACTCTCATCCAGGAAAGACAGTAACATAGCATGGGGCTTCACTGCCTTTTTGTGGGACTACTGCCACATCAGAAGGAGGTGAAAGGTGCTGCATTTGCATCAAGTCACAGTAAGTGAAATTCAGACTGAGTATAGGGCAAAAAGATCACCATGAGAAGAATTCGGCACTGAAGCAGGTGCCCACTGAGGTTGTGGACTCTCCATCCCTGGAGACAAGCCAAAACTCAATTGGACAGGCCTGAGCAACCTCCTTTATGTTTAAAGCTAGCCATGCTTTGAGGGGGAGGTTGAACTGGAGTCCTCCAAGGGCCCATCCAGCCTAAACTGTGACAAAATTCTATGGCAGGGAAGGATGAGCTGACCCTCTTTCCCCTTCTTTCCCCAATATACACCTTTTGGATTGGCACTTGGCTGTTTTTCTGCTGGGAAGACAAGGTTTGAGGTAATCTATCACTCCATATATACATCTGATTTTGAGGAGAAGGTCACATCCTGGCAGCAATTTTATGCACATTTTTTGAAATGAAATGACTTCTTGAAGATCAGGCAGTACGTTGGCAGCAGAGCATGACTGTGCCCCAGTAGTTTGAGCACTAATGTTTTGTAGCCAGAGGACACGCTCTAAAAAAGGTCCCTCTGAGGAAAGGAAAAGAACATTTCTGTGGGCAGCCTCTGTGAGGAACCCGTCGCCATGGTGAAATGCCAGTCGTGATTATACTATGTAAACCTCCAAAAATCTATGTGTGAAGTGGCAAAAAATTAACCTTAAAATTAACCCCTACCAATCACATTAAAGGGAAAAGAATGACATATTTAATTTTGCTTAGTACTCACCAGGGAGAGAATGGACTCCAGCCTTGTTCATTAATATTTAATAAAAACTTTATTAATTTTCTAAAATAAAGGGTTTAATGTCTGACTTACACCTACTTCTTGCATCCCAGTGGAACTCATCTTCTTTCTTATCAGCTTCTGCATTTGCTCTTGGGATCTTTTTTTAAAAAAAATAAGATTTGTTTTTCCTGCTCTTCTTGAGAACGAACCCCGAAGAAGTTAGCCAGGCTGCAGGACAAAGACACCACTACAGCTGGGAGAGCTGCATGCAGCTTGCGTTGCAAACAGACACAGACCTGTCCTCTTGCAGCCCATAGCAGGCTGTTGGGGCGTTCAGCCCCTCAGGAGCCCCCCGAGATGACTGCACACCCCACGCAGTGCGGAGAGGTAGCTAGCAGCACCGCACCGTCATTAACCCATCAATTAATGGCGCCGTGATGAGCTGCATGGCTGAGTGCTGCAGGAGGGCTGTAGGGCTCTGGGAGTAAACGCAAAGCCAAGCCCTGCTGGCACACAGGCACAGCCCCGCGAAGCGGGGGGGCTCTCTGCTCCCCGTGTCCCGGGGGTGCCCTGCCCGCCCACCCCGCACGCAGGGCTTCAGAAGAAGGGCGCGGGACAACCCCCCCTCCAAACCCAGCGCTTCTCACGGTGCGCGGCTGCCCCC
>NW_010271317.1:0-40579 GCF_000690775.1 Eurypyga helias
CAGGTTCCGCCCGGGCGGCGGAAAGGGCGGCGGGGCCGGGACGGGGAGGGCGCGACAGCCGCAGCCCAGCCTCAGGCGGAGGAAAGCCACAAGAAACGGAAATTAAACGCTAATAAAACGTTGCGCAGTTTTACACGAGGAGTTGATAATGAAGTATCCCCCTTCCCTTCCATCAGACCGCGAAGGGGCCCTGCTGATCTTCCTCCCCACACCCCTTAACCGAGGGCAGACGAGGTGCTCCCACCCTGCAGCCCCCCCGGGCGTGCGGCCACGTCCCCTCCTCATCACTTCCAAGCCCAGCGTAGGATGCAAAAAACATGAAGTGCATCTCCCACAATTGTTGGCTTTAACGACATGTTTTCAGCCTTAACGCAGAGCCGGCGCATCCAGCGTCAGTATTCCCAAGCAGCATTCCAGGGGCACAGCCTGCCTGCTGACAGAGGCCTCACACAACCAAGGCTCCCACCACCATCTGCCTTTGGACAGCAGCCACCATGGGATCCTCAGGCTCAGTGCTCCTGCTGAGGTCCAGGAGGTGCTCCCACTGGAAACAGCCTTTGGAGGTCTGTTGGTAGGCCTCAAGCTGCAGTAATGCCTACGGTGGTCACTTCAGCTGGACCGACCCATCTCTGGATGGACACTGCCACTGTGACATCCAGTAAATCTTCCGCTCGTGACCAAGGGAGCTGTTAGACACCTTGGGAACTCGTGCCTAGCAAGGTACATGTGTTCAGACCAGTACAGATCCAAGTCCTTGACCTCGCTGTGGCAGAAAAAGCAGGCACTCCCATCACACCCACGTTTGCATATGGGTAGCATAAGGGAGCCACCTTTTGGTGCTAGAGGTGCCAGTGGTTTCAAAAACAGGAAGACCTAGATCCTGTAAAGATATGCAGACCGCCACCTTAAGTCAGGAGTTAAAATCACTGGCGATGCTGTTGCACCACGAGATGACAAAACAACTGAACATGTCTTCATGGCAGGCTCTGCTCAGATCTGTAGTAAACAAATGCCTTTCCTCAAGATCTTGTAAACCTGCGCTGGGCTGAGTCAGTACGGAGTTAATTTTCTTCACAGTGGCCGGTAAAACATGTTTTGGATTTGCCCAGAGAAGAGTACTGAGAAGGTGTTTTTCAGTTGGTGCTGAGGAGTGCTTGCACCAATTCAAGGACTTTCCTAGCTCTGAAAGTGCAGCTGCATTCCCGACTTTCTCACTGCAAGCAGTGAAGGGGACAGCTCAGACAAGCAACCCAAACTGACCAAATGACTTTAATTTCATAGCACAACATGCCAGTATATAAGCTGTGTGTGTGTGTGTGTGTATAGCTCGCTTGGTTGTTAGGTAGTTAGCTTGCTCATTTGCTTGTTTATTAGCTCGTTTGCTCATTTGTTAGCAAGTTGGTGGATCAGTTGACATTCTTGCTCAGACTCTGGTGCCATCTCACACTGTGGCTCTGGCTACTCAGGACCTGGCTGTGTATCAGTCATCGGGTGGTGAGCAATTGTATAATGTTTTATTTTCTATTATTTTAATTACTTATTATTAGTAGTATTGTTAATATTATTAGTATCACTATTATATTCAATGTATTCAATTATTAAGTTGTTCTTACCTCAATACACGAGCTTCCCTGTCTTTCCCTCCGAATTTTCTCCTCCACTGGAGGTGGCAGGGAGGTGAGCAAGGGGGCTGTGTGTTACTTAATCGCTAGCCAAGGTTAAACCATGCCAAAAACCAAGAGAGAACATGTACTGGAACACAGAACACACCTCCACCCTCCATGTTACACATACATTTGCTGCTGACCATCGTTTCCTCTTCAAGGTCTAAAATACCATCCACGCAGACCTCCCAGGTTCATCAGAAGGAAAACCCACACAGGTTCAGCTGGAGCAGCAGCCTTCTCTTGAGCTGCAGCCATGAATGCAAAACAAGCCAGAAACAGCTGAACCAATTTTGCTCATGAATTTTAAGTCTAACTCTCAGATAAAAATTCAGTCCTATAGCATCTGGAAAGATTCAACACAATAACACTCTCTGCTGTGCCAAATTTCCCCTCACATGTGCAGTGTCTCTGCAGTCAGAGCAGTACCTAACAGCTTCTACTGGCAAGACCACCCTCGTGTGTAACACACGTTCAGCTATTGCACACTCCAAGACCAGTTACTTGTGCCTTCTGCAGGTGACAGAAAGACCTCCCACCACACTATCTTGCAACACACGCTGCATATCCGTCTTACGGTGTACAAAGCAAAACTGGTTCATCAGAAATGGAACAACCTACATGATGAGGTATTTTTGCTGCTGAAATCTTGAATTTCCCAAGATGAGTCCTGCAAGCCCAAAATTAGAAAATGTATCCGAGAAATATGTGACCTTTCCTTCATTTTGCTTATGAAACATATTTAGATTTGCAGACTTCTGAGGAATAATACTGAACCACATATTCTAGAATTCAGGTAAAAAAATCAAGACACCATTTAATAAATAGTTTCACATGTATGCTGCGCTTCGATTTTTTTCTTTTTTTTTTTTTTGGCAGGTTGCATTAGAATGGTCACATTCCCAGTAATCCTGAGAGAAAAGTGCCTTGTCATCACAGAGGTTGGAGAGCCTTTTTCATGTTCTGGTTTCTTTTCCCCTTTCTTAATTTTTAACGAAGACCTGCACTTTTAGTAGGATTATATCTATACCTTGTAAGTGCTTCTCCCTTTGGGGGTGGAAAGGGGAGTCTCAGAAGTAGTTGGGGGTTTTTTGTTTGGTTTTTTTTTCCTTAACTCAAAATTCCCTATAAAGTTTTTATTCAAACGTCAAAAAACTGAGTTTGACCACTGACAAAAGAATGTAAATGGACATTCCTAAAGGAAAACAGCAGCATTATTAGCCTATTTAAACAAAAGGCGACCAGAACTCTTGCAACATTACACTGTGGTCATAATTCAAGGAGTCACGACAAGGGATCCTCTCTCCTCGTCCCATCCTGCCCACCCTATTTGAATTTCATCTGCTGCGAACTATTTCCCTAAAAAGTCAACCGCCCTCATATTTCTATGAGCACAGTGCAGAAGTCAGGCACAAACCATATCCAGGGCAGGAAAGTTTACATTCGGCATGTTAATCTAATTTACAATTAACTTATCAAATAGCTTGTGTATACACTGCCATCTCGAGAAGTATTTTGCCTGCAAAGCGCACATGCCACGCTCTCCGTGATTTAAGAATGCTTACCCTTATGCCCAAACTTAGTCACCGTTTTAGGCAAAGACCCTGTCAAATTTACGCAAAGTAGAAAAAAAAGGTAAGCTTGAAGTCAAAAGTTGCAGAAAACACCCCACCAGTGTTGCAGAAAATCTGCAGTCAAAGAACATTAAAAATTTACAGGACTGCAAATAATAAATGCAAACAATCCAGCATTTTCAGATGGTGGCATTGAACTTTTTGAAGCAAAAGAAAAACAAGCAATTACACTGTCTTTCTCTCTGGAGTACAGCATTCAGTCGGGGGGACTAACAAAGCCATGGAAACCAGTGTTATCACACCAGAGGTCACTGTCTCTATTAGCAGCATGCTCCAAAAAAGGCATAAGCTCATAAATGGCAAAAACTGAGGCTCAGCTCCATCTGTTAGTGCCAACCGACCTTGCGAGGAGGTTTAGGTCAGCGTTTGGCACGTGTCATGCGGGGTGCTGGAGACAATTCACGATGCAGAGACCAACAGCTAGAAGCAGAGACATCTTACAACTGCTGTGCCCAGACCTCCTTGTGGCCCCAAGTTTGGCTGTTGGCCCCACGCAACAGCTTGAGTGGTTTACCCCTCCCCACCCCCGCCCCATTTTGAAGCCATTGCCACCCTCCGTGCAAGTCATTAAAATGAGCATGTGTCTGCTAATTAATCACCACATACAACTTTCCTTGCAAGCTTTATCTCTCCCAACCCCTACCACATCCACTTCTGACCTGCCAGCCTTATGCCCTTTTCTCTGTACGCACAGTAAAGCCCACAGCCAGCCCTGCGTTATGGGGTCAGGAACTTGGCAGCCCTGTCCCGCTCCTGGATCTGGGCACAGATTCCCACTTCCCCTCGTGTTCTGACCGATTCCCTTCGTGGGAGAGCCAACCATCCGCACAACACGACTCTCGCAAATCACGCGATTACCAACTCCGGCTCCCAGTGCGCATGGCTGAGCGGGTAAATTGGCCACCTTCAAGCCGCCCCTGGTCTGAAGGCGGCCAGGGCCGGTCACGCCTGAGGAGCGGAGCGCTGGGTGGCCAAGCTTCAAGTGCCGCCGGGAGCTTCTTCCGCGGCAAGCGCGTGCGTTCACGACGCACCTCAGGCCGACAACTGAAAAAGCTATTCCTCTCCCTCACGCGCGGACAGGCCGCTCGCTCTGCGGCGGTTATCCCTCTGTAAAGAATCCGGACTCGCACTCACTTGTTGAAGACTTCTTTCATTAAGAGGTCCCGAATTTACTGGAGCAGGTGGTTACTGAGCTAGAAGAAAGGAAAAAACCACACACAAAAAAGGAGCAGGGGGCATGGAGGAGTTGTGTTTTAACCTCCCTGGCAATCCTGGATAATCTTGCGCACGCTCGGACAGGTTTACTCTCCTCGAATCCAACTATCCACACACCTGGAAGATCAGGACCTGGGAGCTTTACAGAGGTGTTGTGCAGCCACGGCGCACCGGACATCACACGGTAACTCTGCGGAGCGCAGCAGCACATTCAGTGATTCCCCAAAAGACAAGATCAGTTTCTATCAACAACAAAGACAATGTTTTATTGAACAAATCTATGTACAGTACAAAAAAGGTTTTCTTTTTTTTAAATGAAACACTACTGTTGATTTATTGCAGTTTGATGGCTCAGTTTTAATTTGTACTCTTATATAAAATGCAAAGGAAAATAATTTAACATTCAACAAGGAAGCACAAATTTCCTTTCTTGCTGAACCTGTAACAGCTTTTACAAATTAACAAGAGTCCCAAAAATGCATACACTGCATTTAATCAGAAAGGTGTTATACAGTACCAAATAAATTAAGAAAATAGTAACACTACCACCCCCTTTGAGTCTTCTGTCCATACCACCGGTGTTAAACAATAAACAAAATGAGTACAGCTGAACCTTCAGTGTGATATTAAAATCACAAAGTTTAAAGTTATAAATTATCCAAACTATACAATTTATATAGTTTTAATGAATATGGCTAAATAACCAAAGTACCAGTGACCTTTCCCCACAGACAGGACCACTTTCAACCTACTTTCAGCATTCCTTTTGTTGCAAAAGGTGCCTACCGAGTGGCAACTCTTTAAGAATCAGAGCTTACATGACCTTCACAGCGAACTGCCATCGGGTTGGAGGAGAGAGTCTTAAAAGGAAAGGCTAAATCCAAGTCACAGCCGCCCAGAGGAACGCTGTTGGAACACGGTTATCAGCTATGAAACGCGCTGACTTTGATCCAACAAAGCTCCTAAGCTCACGTGTAACTTCAGGCAGCTCCAAGACAGTTGCGTGCTTACGTCACACGTGCGCGTCCGTATGTACTGAATCAATGTGATGCACCCTGAAAAAGTATTTCCAATTATATCGTAACAATGCTTAATGCCTGGGATAAAAAGAAAACAAAACACCCACAAACTCCTCCAAATCAATATTTGGAACTTTTTTCAGCCCTAAAAGTTGCAGGCTTAGCACAATACTCAACATACTAAAGAATCCTTAAAAAGCATGTAGAATTATCCCCCACACCTTACGAGTACTTTTGGCTCCTAATTACAGGTGCTTAATACCGCAACTAGCTGAGAACACCAAGTATCAGAGTAGTTTAAAGAAAACGCCATGCCTTTGGAAGTAAAAATCATACTTAAAACATAAAGGTTGCCACCCACTTGCTGCTTTAAGTCAATTTAGCGTATTTCTGATAGGTGTTGTGACACTAACCTTCACCTATTAAAAACTCAACTTTCCCATTCTCCAAAGGGTACCTACTGAAACACATGGGATGAACAAATGGTGGTGTCCAAGGAAAGCATCTTTGAACAAAAATTAGTTTAATGCAGGTACAAAAAATTATGGTCACAGTTTATGCATGTACATAGATGCATCTACCTACACACGTAAACAAAAGAAAATACAAGTCTCAGCCTTGTTTTTAAAGCATCTTCAAACACATGGAGCTCTGGGAAAAGGCAAAAAAAAAAGCACCAAAGATGGAAGGTACACTTAAAAGACTTCACACAAACATTTTTGTCATATCTGTTGTCCGAGTTTTCAGATTTTCAAAATGGCAATACTTCAAAATTAACCTTTTTTTTTTTTTTCCAAATAATAATTAACCAATTTTAACTAGATTAACAATGTTAACCAAACAAAGGGGAGCCTGGGAACATAGAAGATGATAACTGGGTCCTTAAAACTTGGTAACTTGAAAGCAAAAAAAAAAAAAAAGTGTGAAAGTGCATTTAGCTGACAGGGTCCCCGTTAATTTTATGTTTAAAAACTCCTAATGTGTTTATATACGTAAATATATATATATATTGTGTGTGTGTATAAATGTATATATAATGAATGATGTGTTTCAATCAGGGTTTTTTTGCGACTGCAAAAAAGGTTCTTTGGTGCCTCAAGTATCATACAAATCTCTGGAAGTGGGCCAGTCATGGGTACGGATGTCATGCACACATACCTGTGATCATAATTTTATAACCTTTTACGTTAATCCGACTCAAAGTTAAGGCAAAAGCTGTCTAGAATCCAAGACGGTATGATTTCGAATTTGTGTTCTTTTTACCTCCCGGGGTGGAAAAGGAAGCAGAATTAATGCAAGTATCTGTTTAATTTCACAGAGGATTATTAGCAGAGGCATTACTGAACTATTAAGTTCCAGAACTACTTAACAGCCTATTTTACAATGGAACCCTTAGGTTCGCAAGTGTGAGCTGTTGCTACAGTGAGCAGACCTTTTATGTACCTCTCCATTTACTTACTCGTTAGCCTTCACCTATCTGCTGATTTAAGCAAGTTGATGATCTTATTATGCCATACACGCGTTGTGATCGACTATTCATTAAGCAAACTAGCCGAGCAGGAAGAGTTGGTCTTTGCTGTCCTGTATTTCTGTGATGACTCCATCTGCACGCACCAGTTTTCACCACTATACCCTCCATGCCTACTATCACCTTAAAATTTTCAGCTACCCGCATAGAACATGATCCCAAATAGAACATCTTTTAGGTGGTAAGACAGGGTAAGATAAATTCCAGTATAAATTAGCACAGTAATTGGACAACGTGCATGTTTGCCACACCTCTGCTTAGGGTGGAAAAACCAAAAACTACAATAGCATCTTTTTGGTTTCCAAGTGTCCTGTATATGTTCATGTTACAGAGAGAGCTGAACAACTCAAGTTTCCCATCTTCACATTCCGAGAGTTTCAATCAACAGTGAATTTTGGATAAAGTGCTTAACATTTAAGCCTAATTCCTTCACAAACTTCTGTGAGAGGCTAGCTTTTCAAGAGATGCTACAAGATAGGGTGGTAAATGTGGCTTAAGGGTGAGTCGATACCTATTTTTCCCACTCCTCTAGACTGTACACAAGTAGTTACAGCGCTGAGTTGTGACCTACCACCATTAAGCAATATCCCGTACGTGAAACAGGCTCTACCTGATCTTTTTTTTTTTCCAACCCGACCCATGTTCTGCTTTCATCTGCCCTTTTAAAAACTTTTTTTCTTTTAAAACACGAAGCCATCTCAAGTTGTTTTCAGTAATACCAACAACTGAAGGAGCTCAGTATTTGCATAAAATCAGTTTAACTCCGCCCTGTAAGGCAACCTTAACTCCCTTCACATTCTGTATTTGCTTCAACCTGCTTGTTCATATCCACAATCTGTGCACGTACTGCTCACATTAGTCTTCTGCACCTACAACAGATGTTTTGCAGGACGCCCTTAACAGCCACATTTACCACAGCCTTGCAGAGGGCTTCTCTTGGGTGCAACTGATTTCCACTGTGCATAGCTTTCACGCTCAATATCGCATCAACTCGCTTTTCCTTGCACACTCTGCACTTCCAAGTTTTTGGCTATTCACACATTCCATACATCTTGGATTTCTTTCAACATTCCTTTCCTGTATTGAGTAGAAGTTGATGAAATGAGCTCCATGCTTTTGAGCAGATAATGGAATGACATACTCAAATGCTGAAAAAAGAATGCATGGCTCCTCTAATAATGCAACACCTTCTTGAATGATTCCTTCCCAGCTGTGTGGATGGACAACCCTTTCACCACACATTTTCCAACCAAAGCAGCTTTCAGAACTAGTTCTTTCTATTTCCATAATGCAATTAACACCTCTGCTTTCTCCGCCTGCTCAATCGTATGCCTTATTTTCCTTAAACCTTCATGCTAGAAAGACTGTGCCACTAAGCTTCAATCACACATTTGGAATGAATGTGGCTTTTTGGATAACTGGTACTTTGGGGATTTTTGTAGCAACCTTTCCGGACTCAAGACCTGCAGAGCTCCTATTGTTCCTCTGTGAGTTTTGTCTAGAAAATGTGCTTTGTCTTTATCAAGGTCATGTTGTTTCTTTAGTAATTTGAGACTGCTTTATGATTAAGGCCAACTGGAAACAAACTGATGCTTCTTCATGTAGTGTTTTCTTACACCACTCCTCGTTTGATACATTTTCCCGCAACATTGAATCAGGCACCTGTAAGAGAGAAGGCACTGGGATCAAAATGAAGACCAACCAATGTAAGTCATTCTTTAATCCAGAACACTGCTTATGCTTTTCACCATTTTCAGTTTCAAATATGCAAGGCAAGACCAACAGAATTAGCCCCTTCTGTTCTAAGAGAGGTCTTTTCCATCAGAGTTGCCTACCAATTCTCACCACCTCTGACTCTAAACAGCACGTCCAAATCCAACTGCCCGTTCAGCCATTGAATGGTCTAGGTTCTAGCATGCTACAACTGCTTAGAAGTCACTCCTGTCTTATCTATTCTATCAGGTTGCCTGCTTTCAAAGACCGTTTTCTGGTTGGTATTTACCTCCCCCAAAAAAAGCCAACCCAGCAGGACCGTAAGACTTACTTTCATCATCTGAATCAAATCCAAAGAGCGTCTGACACTTCTTCTGTGCAAGGTGAGCCTCAAGTGCTTCTGAATTACAGTAGATGGTCAAGCAGTTGCCACATCTAAATCTTTCTGTTGATTTGCTACAAAATCTATCTTGTTCAGAATGAGCATCTACTTTATCAGCCAAAAGTTTTCTACGTTTTGGCATGCTAATGTATCGTTCATCAAGATAACTTGGAGGCAATGGTCTAACATAGGGTTTTGTTAAGATGATACCGTATGAAGTAGTCTCTGTTGTCTGATTTGGTTTAGAAGGTATTTGCGGGGCAGCAGCATTGTTTTGTGGTGTATCCTGACAAGTCTGTAAAACTGGCAACACTGACCCATTTTCTGTCCGTGTTTCATCTGCCACTCTGTCCAAAGACACTTCTGATGACTTGGATGATGTCTGATCCAGGTCACTGTGCCCATTGACTAGTTGGTCGTTAACAACATTACAGTTTTCAGAATTTGACTGTAACACAGGTGCCTTTTGGTCTATCAAATTTAAAACTGTGGTGCTACCCTCAGATGAACATTCGTTCCCATTGTGAATCACATTATTTGCTTTCTTCTCAACACTTTGAATATAGGTCTTTGGTTCCGTAGAATCCTTCCTTGACTTCCAAGTTGGAATTGGTAAATCTACAGTTTCTTTTTCATTAACAGATTCATCATCATCTTGGCAACTACAAAGTTCTGAAGGATCATCTGAAGAATCTTTTTCACTCGTATCTTCTGAGCATTCTGGTGTTTTATTTAAATAATGCTGAGCCTCATGTTCATACAGCAAAGGGAGCTCCTCGAATAGCTCACAGCACTCTGCAAAATTGCACTGAGCTTGAAAAACACTATGACTTTTTGTATGCTCTGCAAGCTCGGTTGACAGCTTAAATCTCTGATTACAATTAAATTGTAAACAAAAGTAAACATTTGGATACACGTGTCTCTTCAGGTGGTCTGTAAAATGTTGGGAATCGGCAAATTTTCTCTGGCAGAACCGGCATTTTCCTTTGTTCCATTTCATTATATGCTGCTGCACCTTCAAATCAGTTGGATGCGTTTTTCTTGCGTGCTTATTGAGGAATCTTATCTTTTTAAACACTCTAGCACAACCATTAGCAGGGCACTTAAAGCTTCCTTCCTCATCCAAAGCATCAATGTCTTTTTGAGGGCAAAACGCTCCATTAACTTTATGCAGAATAGGTGACTCCTTACTGGAGGTCTCATCATCTTCAGGCAAGCTTTCTGTACTTAAAGCATCAGGAACATTATTAAAACAGCTGTCACTACTGTTTTCAGTAGCATCATCCTGGTCGCTTAGGTGGTTTTCCACCACATCAAACTTCTGTTCTGCATTCTCCTCCTCCACTTGGACCACCTGGTCAGCACTTGGAGCTATTGCAGTCTCTGGTTCGTTATCTTTGGAACCATCAGAATTCCCGTTTTCAAGAGGCAGAGAAACATCAGAACGTTCCAGTTCATTAACTGCAGGGGCCTGCTGACCAGCCTCAAGAACTGCAGCGAGATGCTGTCTTTCTATCTTCCTGACATGATTCCTTAAGTGCTTCAGCATAAGTCCTTTTTGCCTGAACTTTCTGGTGCAAAGTACACAGGAAAAACTTCCCTTTTTTTGGTGAGCTTGTGCATGTTTCACAATGTGACCACCAAGAAATTCCTTGTCGCATATCACGCAGCGGTGCCTTGGTACATTTTGATCTAACATTTCAGATGCCTCAAGAGCTTCGTGGTTCTTGATGGCATTACCTTTGGACTGGGCTTCAGAGAGGGCCTCAGGGTTAAGCTCCCCATTGTTTACGTCCGCTAAACAGACAGGTTCCTCGCTCAGAGCCCTGTACTCCGTTATCTTCTCTGTATTCGCAGTAGAGTTTTCCAGTGTATTTTCACTTAAGCCCACAAAGGCTTTATCCCCCAGTAAGGCTAAACAATTCTGCTTGATCATCAAGAAATTCCAAAACTCAGGATCAAAAAATAAACCTTTTTTCAAAATCGGAAGCAGTTCAAAACGTACACGGTTTTGAACAGAACTAGTGCACTCGTTGTATTCTTCATCTGCACATTTATATAAATGTTCAACAGTGTAGTAAGATTCCAAGGTGCGCTCAAGAAAAAAGATGGAAAGAGCACAAATTCTGAGGATCTCCAAGTCATTGGGCAGAAAATGAGCGATTGCTTTATAAATAAGACTTTTCATGTTGGGATCTTCTCGGAGGTCCAGCTGTAGGGCACATCCACATATCTCAACACATATCTGAAGGCCATCTTCACCAACCTGCAGAAAGGGAATTAGAGTGTACATAATTACAGAATATACATAATGGCATTTTCCCTGTGGGCTCACAGAACTATACAGCTTGAAAATAAAATAAATTAAAAAAGCAGACTCACTAAAGAAAAGAAGAACTAGTATAAACAATGCCCAAACACCAACATCCCATGTATTTACAATCTCCTACTTGCAAAACAGTTAGGAGTTCAGAAAGCATCCTGCTAGTTACCTTCACCTAAAGACACTACATTTTAAAATAATGCTCAAACAGGACTATGAAATACAAACACAAAAAAATCAAAAATAACATGATTTGCACTGAAAGCTATACAGCTACTGCCAGCAAAGTAAGACAGTTAACTATTTGGGGATATAAAACAAAGACTGTGGCAAATCACATCGGATCTAACAGTATGTTCACTTGCATTACCCAGGCTTTTACACACTATAATTGGACAATTACTCTACATTTTGCTCCCGTTTTACCTCACTTAACTTGCACTGCATAAAAACACAAGCTATAAAATACTGCCGTGAACTGTGCACAGTGACTACCAGGCAAACCACAACCACGCGTGGCCAAGCATTCCGAAAGGCTTGACTTCTCAGAATTGACCAGCTGTCCTTCCAGTGAACGGAATTCCTAGTCCGCACTTCAGGCTGGGGGCCCAGCCACGAACATGTAATTCGGAAGGATGAAACATGCTGCCCAACAGGTAGCAGACTAGAGTACCTCCCTACCCGTATTTAAATATGTGTTAGCAAATGCATACAACGCTCCACACGTAGCGGGTTATTAAAAGACAGGATCATTCAGACGCAGATACAAATAAAAGTTATTCATGTCACCACGAGTATTTTAGAATACATACTGAAATTAATATCTTTAAAAGCTGCAGATCATTGCTTTTAGCACTGTACAGCAGCACCCGTGACAAAATAATTTATAATTCATTTAGGGCATATAAGATGAAGGATGTCCGTTCAGCCAGATTAATGATAAAACCAACGTTTGCCTGGAAACAACTCGCACTCCTGTGTGCAAGGCGCTGCACATTACGTCTTTTGCAGGTATTTGTATGGGACAGTATAAGCCTAACATCTGAAGCATGAAACAATGTCTTTTTCTGAAGAAAAATCGTGTTTTCTCCTATCTTAGTCTAGCTTTTCCTTTATATTACGTGAAGCACTTCTTCAGATTTCATTACAACTGGTGAAAGGATTCACAAGGTAACAAGGGTGAAAGGCAGACACAGTGGCATTACACAAGTCCTATTTCCTTAAGGAACCAGGCTGGAAAAAAACCACAATTGACTCATCTTTGACACTTACTCTGTGTATTTATTAATTAAGTTCCCCCCCAATTATTTATAGAGGATGACATTCCTCAAACTTACTGCAGACAGAAAGAAAAACTCAGAATTCAGTAAAAAAAAAGAAATTCTTAACACACACACACAACTGCTCAAGGGCAATCATAACACTGAAGCACATTCTAAAATTAGACAATATTTTTAACATTTCCCTACTCTGTTTTAACTTCCTGTATAAGTGGCCTGTAAACAATATAAACATCACTTCCCTTTCACTAGTTACAAAAAGAATGGGGGTTGGGGTAAAACAAACAAAACTTACTTCATCCTTAATGACTTTCATGAAAGGGAAAATTACTCTGACATTTGTAGCAATTCTTAAAAGCTGGTAGCACTGGTCGACAAATACTTGCTTTGATGGGTTAGACTTAAGCTGCAGTTTACTCCAAATGAAGATCAGGTCCCTATAAGTACAGAACAAATATTTCAGTTAGATTGAGTTGTAGAACTCTGTCACTAAGTACAATGCATTACAAAGAACAACCACTTGCATAATCTGTAACTAAAATCGCATTTGAGGGTGTAACACCAACCCAATTACCACCACAACCCTACACAACGTGCGCAGTGGAAAACGCAACACAGTTACTTGGTTAAAGCCTTTGGGATAACTCCCATCACTGAGCCAATTAAATATTCAACAAAGATTAACATACTCAACTTGGTATCAGAGAACCTCATAATAAAATCAGATGCTACAGCACCTAGCCCTTAACACCACAGGCAATACGTGTCAGGCTGAAGAGCAAGCTCTGTGTGCTCTTAGGATTAAGTTTCAGCGCAAGGATGAGGAGTCTTTCAGGAAAAGGAGTGTTTGAATGTGGAAAATGGGAGCATTGCAGAAAGTCTGCTTTCGGTATGGTCCAGTACAGCTATTACAACACAGTTTCCTTTTTTGCTGCTGTCATCACTGATCTTTCTAACCAATAGCAGCTACAGGAGAACATCAGGCTCCATAGCTATTCATACACCTCTATGATCTTCTGTCAAATAGCATTTTGGACTGATACAAAGAACAGACTGCTAGACTCTGCAGCAAAGCTCCTACACAGGTAATGTGCTTAGTCTATAAAATACAGCTAATTGAGATTTACCAGCCTGCAAGTTCTACACACCTTCACGCAGAGACTCAGAAAGGCAACTGGACTTAACTTCTAGTTATTACAAAAACTGCCAGCAGTAAGACTTTATGCAGGAGCAGATATAGTGAGGCCTAGGCAGAAATGCCACCATAACATTACAATGGTAACAGGGGACCAACTGACTTACATTTTCTGAAGGAAGACACCTTTTTATTCCACCAGCCTCCTCCCTCAGAAAACACCAACCCAGTCACTGACAAAATATTTGGCTGGTCTCTCAGAATCTTTAGTCAGTGCCACATACAGATCAGACAAGCATTTTGAGATAAAGCTTGTCTAGCGAGGTCAGTGCCAGCATGAAGGGAAGTGACAGAACTGTCTATGACAAAACAGCAACTTCACTTTTAATATCAGGACAGCTCTACAATTCTGCTTGACATTTTAAGAGCTAGACAAGAGAGCTTGATTGTTTCCTTTCATTCAGAACCCAAGAACTGGAGTCTAAAGGAAGATCAAGCTTACATGGGGGAAACTGTGAAAAGGGAGTGGGATAAGCAGCTCTACCCACAAAAAATTAGTCTGAGAGGTTTTCTAAAGATACAAGAGGTTCACTTCTGCCTTTACCAGGCTGGGAATCTGAATTCTTCAAGTCTTTGCAAACTTCATGCACAAGCTTGAAACTAGTGTCTGTGCACTAAACCACTCAAAAATTCAGTACAAGTCTCAACCTGAAGAACAAGAGAAGGAACTGAACATTTTTGCTATTGTTACCACAGTTAAGTAAAACAACTTACTCTCTCCTCTGTCTCATGCCATTTCAGAGCAAACCCTTTAAACACTAATCCCAGAGAATGAGAAAGCTCAGATTATTATTCTCACAGATTAGTGGCTGAAGTGGCTTGCTGTGTGTTCAGACAAGTGTGACAGCTGGAACAAGGAAAGAGCTGAAAAAGGAATGGAGAAAACTGAAAGTAGAAGAACAGCTCAAGGGGTGAAGAGCAAGCTGGTAAATCAGTGTAACCACCATTTGACTAGACCTTGATGTGAAACAGTATTTTAGGCTTTTTCCTCCACGTAGACATGGAGGTTTATCTTACTCAAGCACATTTCTGACTTTGATTTTGCTAATCATTGAGGACTAAAGCCTTCTCAAAGGGCTGACTGGAGTCTATTTCAACCACAGAAATGCTCTGGATACCAACTTTAACAAAATCAGCAGCACTTAAGAGATTTGTGTCAGTGACCACAACACAGATGACAAACTGGAGATAATGCAGACAGCGGTAGTTTTCTACTTGCTCAATTATTACAGCATCTCAGTGTAGCACTTAAAGACATTCACTTCTTGGATAGTATAACTTAGTTCACACTGAGGCCTTTGCTTAAACTACCATGGACATGTGTTGGGGCAATTTACATTGTTACTGTGAGATCACCGAACTTGGTACCTCTTTACCAAAGGTAACCAGGTATTCCAGACTGATAATGCCCTGAAAGACACCAAAACCACTGCATGCCTCCATCAGCAACATAGGCAGATGTTTAAGCCTGCCCTACCTTAGTCTAGATCTAAACCCTTTGCTGCTGTTGTTAAGTGGGAAGTCTATCTTTCTCTGGGCACAGGTAGCACACTTTACCAAAGTGTTATCCAATTCACAGAAATTACCTAAAGGCCAAAGACTGATTGCATGTGTGGGAAATCTCCTTGACTTACTAAATTTACCACAGAGGAGCCAACTGGAAACAGCCAAAACAGCATTTTAAAATTGCCTGGCAGAGAATGCAAGCCAATCTGCTATGCCTGTTCCATCAAAATTTGAGCTGTCTTCCTGAAGTGACGTCACTTTTTGAAACCAGTAACTAATTAATCACATTATGGACTGACCTCTTACCAACACTTTGTACACAAATATATCTACCAAGACCAAGCCCAGCTTGCTTTTGATTAATTTGTAAGTGGGCTTTCACTTCAGAAAAAGAATTCAGATCATCTGAACCTAGAATTTATTTTTAACCTCAATGAAAACAGTAGGAGATTTGTGACAGAGCTGCTTAAAAGTTCATCTTCCTCTGAGATAACGAGAGCACTAATGGTTTCAACTTGAAGATTTCATATAGGTTGTTCACATCAAAGTGTAGCAAGTGTCTGCTATTTAGAACTGTTAGATGTGCAAGGTCCTCTACTCCAGACAAGGCGAGGTGATGTATGCTGTGCTGGAGAGGTTAAAATCTTGTCTAGGGAAAAATACATGGTGTGGGTTAATTTAACCTGGCTCCCACCTCTTCAAAGGCTTGAATTACAGTATTATCATGCCTTCACAAGCTTGGTTCCAGCTTACATTATCTATTAAGCACTAAGCAGAATTTTCCTGTTGGGTACACCATTATTAAGGCTCCGCATCCGTAAAGAACGAAACGGCTGTTCTAGCTGCACAGACATAACTGCTCTAAACTCTTTCAAAGATCATCAAGTTCTGTATTCTGAACAGAAGATTCAAATACTAAAAAGATACCAAAACAGTTTCCTTGATAAACAAACGGTACTGTAGTATCTTCTGCAATCTAATTTCTAACATCCACTTTGCCAGAACGTAAGGACAGATAGGCTTTGAATAGAATTCTTAAAAATGGATGATACAAAACTTAATGATGAACTGGATAAGAGCAAGGTTAACAGGTCACTACAGCAGAAGACACAAAAAGTAGGTTTAATTTCAGTATCTAAAATGCATGTCTTAAAAGACTGAATCCCCAAACCAGAAAGCACTAGCCATGTAAATAATACATGTAAGGTTACATCTGCAAACTTCCTAATAAGAAAGAAGTCAGGGGATGCAGCATTTGGGCAGGAATCTGCAGTCGGATTCCACTCCAAAGGCGGTCTCTGGGCTCACACAAACTATGTACCTTTTTGGTTGAACTTCTTCATCTGTCCTAGGGGGACAGTCATGTCCATCCTCTTCTGGACAGACTGAGTGAAAAATGCCACCAGGTACCGACAGTGCATAGTATTATAAATGTATGTCATAACCGTCATTCCAAAGGTTTTGATTAAACACCATCAATTACTCCTTCCACAGTTAAGGACAATTTACTAACAAACCAAACATTATGTCTGACCTTCATTACTTCCTAAAGAAAAGGGCACATCTAACTTTTCAATTCCCTGAAATCCGGGAATAATCTTATACATATTATAAACCCACATAATAATTTTATAGAGATTATAAACCCACTTACACAGATCAGTAATTTCATCTCTATTGATTTAAACAAAAAAATCAGATCCTTGCCAACTAAGCCTTTTTGTATCAACTACATAATCAAACAAATTAAGCATAATTCATCAAGGAATGCAGATGTTACTTGAGGTACAGAAAGCACACAGGCTAAACAGAAGGATTATCTTCCTTAGCCACCTTTCAGTCCTCAGAATGATAAGTTTGACGACTCTCAGGAAACTCTTCTTAGCCATAAAAACGTCCAACTATCAAGATGATTCAGTGTCTATGATAACATTCTTACTTAAATGCTTTCTCGAAAACCACCTTTTACGTTATGGCTCTGCTTATGAAGTGAAAGCTTCCATAATTAACAGCACATTGTCAGAACCATATATTCTCTCTTTAGACAGGCTGGAGACATACTACAGTTTGGCTATTATAAGCAGTGTAACTGAACTAGCGGAACAGCAAAATATCTGCACTGCTGAGAGTCTAGAAACTACACACTGTTACACACTGGTAATAATAAATGCCATATTTATAAGTCTTTCAGGCTAAACTATGTAAAGTCTCACCCTTCTGCTACCCTGAAACAGTTAATAAGCATTAAGTACCATGTAGGCTACAGCACCATACACGATTTTGTGTAAAAAGGTAAACAGGCGTAACAGATGTACTAGGAATGTTTAAAAATCACGATAGAATATTTTTATCTGGTATTTTAAACTTGAGCTACATCTCAAAGTTAAGAGGAGTTTCATTTTGGCAATAAGCATTCATTATCTGCTAAGCTGCTTCACCAGAAATAAAGTATTTACCATATACAATACATGTCCCCATTTTGAAGCTGTGGGACTAGGAACGATTCACACAGCTGTAAGGCTAAGGTAGTCTTCCCTTCTTTTTCAGTGTTGCAGATGATCTCAATTCCACTCTTGCAATCAGTCCTCAACAAGTGCTATACAATTAAAATAAAATCAATTTAGATAAATTTGCTAACATGAAATAAAAACCTATCAGACCTTGCCATATTAAAGAAGCTACTGAAAACTTCAGGAATTGCTACTAACATAGGATTTCTTTGGAAAGCTTTTGTGTAGGCCTGTGAAAGATTGTGGAGATATTCAGAGCTCTTCCGTATTTCTTAGAGTAATGACAATCAGAATTAACTTTCTGAGAAATTAAGACTACACAAAAGCACTCTTTTGCATGACGGCAGCTCGTTCTTAAAACAAGGTTAAGAAAAGTATCATTAACTAGTAAAGTGAGAGCAGAGGTAAAAGCAGAGCCACATTCAGGGAGAGTGTCATTTTACATCCTGCGGCATCATTCAAAAAAACTAACAAGATTATATGATGTACAGAACACTGGACTGACATCAGTTAGGGCAAGGGCTTTCACTAAAGTAATAGTCAATAGTAAAATAGTCAACACACTGAAGTTACAAAATACTAATGACTCAAGTTATTCAGGGAATATATCTGCAAGTAAACT
The DNA here is from genome assembly GCF_000690775.1 of Eurypyga helias. Taxonomy (NCBI): domain Eukaryota; kingdom Metazoa; phylum Chordata; class Aves; order Eurypygiformes; family Eurypygidae; genus Eurypyga; species Eurypyga helias. The sequence goes on from NW_010271317.1 coordinate 18,592, forward strand.
TGCCCAAAAAATGCATTTAGGTCAACAAGATTTGTAGGCATGTAACACTTAACTTTTCAGAGCTTAAACCAGCACAAAGTTAAGCAACACTGGCGTAGCTGTCGGATTTCATGACATTTGGTTCTACAAAAACAGAGTTCCATATGCTCCTCTTGACAACTTGTATACAGTAAGTATAATGTACCACTTCATTTAGAAAAATGTATACTGACAACAATACCTCCTGGAATAGCTGATCTTCTAATGGTGACATATAAAGACAGGTGAAAAGAGCTTGATGGAAATACAGATCTTTACTGATATCTGGATGATTTATGCAAGATTTGATAAGAGCCATTGCCTCAGGGATGCGTTCACAGGCAATAAGGTATCTGGCACGTAGTTCAAAGAACAGTGGATTTTCAGAGCTTAAATATTTGTTAACTGTACAGAAAAGAAAGATTTAAAGGCAATTAGAATATGAAGTCCAAACAACAAATATATTTAAACGTAATGTTGTTTTTAATACTGCAATGTCAACAATTAATATTAAAAAAAAAAAGCTCTGCTAAACAGTCTATCAAATAGTAAATTAAATACCAACAAGAATCTGTCATTCTCCTTGGGAACAGAAAGTGTTATTTCCTTACACCAGTCATCTAGTTCAGTATTTTGTTTCTAACAGATTAACACAAGGTCCTGCAAAGGGTTAGTAAAATATACGCTGTATAGGAGCAGATACGAACATTTTCAAAAAGAAAATTCCAGCCGTTCTCGGCACTGGAATCTGGGTGACTGTCAGTAGTATAGGATTGACATCTCTTCCAATGCTATAAAGTATTTAAAAACTCAGGATACTCATTGCCCATTAAAATGGAAGATCTTGGAGTGGTGAAAAAGTTAACCACAATTCATGTTCTATTGCTTTAAGTAGCTTTGAACACCTTGACTTTGCTTGGAGAAGTGAAAAATATACTTTTTCTTCCTCTACAAGTGCTACTGGGCACACTACTTGCATCTAAATCCCTAAACAACTTTAAATTCTAGCCCCTTGATTTCTGGAAAACTGGTTTTTGACCTAAACACTAGTATCAAAGCTAAGGTTTGAATGAAATTTTTCAACTGAGAAACTCAACATACTTAACATTTATGTAATTAAGGAATTACTTAAAATCAAGGAATTTAGGAATTAAGGAATACACAGAAGACATGATTTAGATATCTATTATAAAAGATCATACAGATCTAGTATCTCTTAGGATTAACAGTTCAAATGTCACCGAAGGCTACAAAACAAAATAATGCTGCTTTTATTTTGAGAATTGCTTGTGTCTTGTTAAGTCTTTGCACACTCAGAGGCCTTAATAGTGTGTTAACATTTATGTGACATATTAGACAATATGGCTTGATATTCCTTTTATATTCTCAAAAGCTACCTTAAGAGAAGAGTTCAAACCCCACTATTTCTAGTTTATACCCTGTAGGACTGTAATGTCACATTTAAAAAAGGAAAAAAGAAAGAAAAGAGGTGAACAAATTGAAGTCATTAAAGACTGGAAGTGAGCACAGGAAGTTTACACAGGTTCCTTCTAAGGTATAAAGAAAGTTACAAATGACACTTAACAGGATTAAAAAAAGAAGTGGTTACTGAAAACCACAATCGAAACAGCCAAGAGAAAATTCTTCCACAACTAAAAAGTTTATTTGTATAACAAGCTTTCAATTAAACTTTTCTTTTTGGGGGGACACCTGGTTTGAAAGACATTTTTTATGCTCAAAACCAGGATTTCTCTAGCATCTTCATTTTTATGCAAGCTAATGGTATCGTATACTAACGAACACTTACGGATATTCAAGGGGATACAAGGTCTTAGATGAGATTTGTTAAGAGATGTACACCATACCAGAAAAATCACATTCCCACTACCCATCAGCACTTCTAGGTACAAACTTAGTAAAGACAACAACTGAAAGAAAAGCCAGCGTCTAACACTGGTCATTAACTGCAAGAGAAGGTGATTATACAGAAAACCCTTAAAACCAAATAAAGGCCTCACCTTTCCTGAATTAACATACTTAGGAGGATAATCTCCATCATCAGTTTCATATGCCAACATTACCCAACAGATACTGAATATTCACACTGAAAAACAAGGCCAGAAATACTTAGCTTTCATTATGTGCTAAGGTTAAGAAAATGCTGCACATCTAACACCTGGCTGTAATATCACAGAATGGTTTGTGTTGGAAGGGACCTTAAAGCCCATCTAGTCCCACCCCCCCTGCCATGGGCAGGGACCCCTTCCACTAGACCAGGTTGCTCAAAGCCTCATCCAGCCTGGCCTTGAACACTTCCAGGGATGGGGCATCCACAACATCTCTGGGCAACCTGTTCCAGTGCCTCACTACCCTCTCCATGAAGAACTTCTTCCTGATGTCCAATCTAAACCTCCCCACTTTAAATTTAAACCTGTTACCCCTTGTCCTGTCACTACAGGCCCTTGTAAAAAGTCCCCCTCAAACAAGGGAAGATTGCAGTACACGATACAGGTTAACTTGCTACATCACTCCCACTTCCTGTGTGGGGAATTCTTTGGTTGGCATGCCGCTCTGCTCCAAAAATGAGAATCCCACTTCTGACCAAATGATCTATCAGGGAAGGGCATCTCCCACACCTCCCAACACAAACAGCCTGAGCTCCCAAGGATAAGGGTCTCCTACACCCTCCAACACTGTTTTTAAACAGACTGAGTTCCAGCTACACCACTGGCAGGACTGTGCTCCCCCCTCTATACCGGAATGCCCTCTTTCTCCCAAGGCAGCATTTATAGCTCTTCTAACCCCCAAGCAGGAGACAACTGCTGACTATAGTAACATTTAGCCAAGTCTGTGACACATTAAGAACAGCTTGGGGAAAACAACATCTATTCTTGTCCAGGCAGCATGTGCAGTGCTTTGCTTTACTGCGATAGATGCCAACCATCAGCTTCAAAACCAATTAACTGCTTATACCTGAGTGTAACCCTGCCTACAATATTCTCTTCTACATGTTCACCGTAGGCCTCCCTGTTCTCCCTAACCTATTAGAGGTTTACTGCTCCCATGTTTCAACTCTGCCATTTTTCTTTGAACCCAAAAACTGGCTTCCTTTCCAGCCATCCTAAAATAGACTGCAACATCTCAAAGTATACTACAACTCACGTAAAGACAGACTCAGTGAGGTTTGTCTTGGCCTAAGCTTCCCTCCGTAATTAATGAATCCGAGCCAAGATTGTGTAGTTCACACAGTGCACATTTATCAAACTGACTTTTGCAAGTCATGGTTGGTGATTCAGCAATAATAGGCAGTTTTCCTCATTTAAAACAGTGATCCCTGAGGGAACTATATGGCCAAGTTGCAGTACACACCAAATTCTGCTAGCCTGCTAAGCAGCACAGAATGCCGGCTTTGTGTAAGACTTCACAAGGATCAGATGTGAGAGGAAGCGAGATAAAGAGAGAGCAAGCTTCCAAAAGACATTATCTACAATAAAATGTTTGTCATTACAGCTGAGATCTATCAAGGGGGTGTATAGGGATATCAGAAGAGAAAAGGAGGAAAAACACCTCAGCAGAGGGGAAGGAGATGTGGCCTGCAACAGAAGGCAACAAAATGATCACCTAGTGACAACAGGCACCCCCATTCCTACTTTGCCAGGTTAAAACCAAGTAAAAATCCTCAAACTGTTACTCTTCAGAGAGAGGCTTCATGATGACCATGGGAGTCACTGAAGCAAAGGACTGAACTAATTCTTTGCTGGAGGGGTGGAGATTGAGACCTAACTTCAGATCATACCTAAAGTTTTCAGAGTTCACCACGCAATGCGGAACAAAACAGGGATAGTATTGGTTTTCGTTTTGGTTCTGTAGGTATTTGACTAGAAGGATTAGATAATAATAATAATTGGGTAAGCTACATTGGTCAAGCACTTGCTTCACAAGAGAAACAAAATAACAAAGACTACCCACTTAATCATGTTAGTATTTGCTATCAAAATCCTTCCTCTGGTTGAGGAGGCAGCTCAGAGGTGTTCTGACTTTACAGTCCTCTTCCTCCCTCCTACAGAATGAACACACTGTCAAACACAGTAGTGAACTTGGATCATGCATTACACCACAGTGACTAGGTATGAGCTAGTTATTTTCTATCCCTGCCAAACAGAAACAACTTTTAGTAGGTCTTCTGTGAACACTGCCAGCAAATATGTTGCTTAAGATGCTGTTAGACTGCACTATAGACTGGATAGTTTTTCCCTTATCAAGGTTCATTAAAATTCCAGTAGTATTGTTTCCACACACAGTGTCTTTCTCCTAGTCCCAACACTCGGAATTACATATACGTAAAGAGAAAGCAGCTACCAGGTGTAGTCACAGGCATCATCCTAAACAGACCCAAGAAAAGCCACAAGCCCAAGTATTTACAGTTTAAAAGAAAAATTAAGAGAGAGTGCCATGAGTCAGAAACACATATCAGGTCTTCCCCCATCATGTTATTTCAGTAGCCTAACTGAAGTCAAGTCCATGCTCTTTCAGGGGCTGATAACCTCAATTTCGTAAATCCATTTTATAAGTAACTGCTCAGTAGCCTCTTTTATCTGAATAATCCGAACTCTACACTATAGAAGCACTTTAATTACTAGCAAAGAAATCTAGTTTTCTTTCAAATAAAAAAAGGGACCAGTACTTTTTACTACAGGAAAACAGTTAAATTGTGTGCAATGCCAGCTGACACCACCTGACCCTAAGATCAAAAAAAGCATCACTTCACACATTTTTCAATATTCTAAGAAAAATGAACATGGCAAAGGAAGTACCTAATTCCTGTGACACAGGTTTTGCTTTAAGAATTGCTTGTAATACTGGATCCTCCCACGGTCCACCATCTCGGATGATTCGCGTCACTAGTTCCAGGTTTGTATTTCTGTATCGATTTAGAAGGTTTTGACATTCCTACACATAAAAATAAGAACAATTAGAATAAAATTGTGGTCTGAAGATAAAGTTAGGTGACACAAAAGATAGGAAACAAGAAAACCCATGCATGTCCAACAATTCAAGCTAAGTCTTTTATTGACCAGGCCTACACAAAAGCCCTAAAACAACAACTGACCTTCTCTAAAAACAGTAACACAGAACTGTAGAGGCAAGAATGCTCCTGTTTTCTACAACACCAAGAGCCTGCCATTTGAGTAACTGTGCAGAAACAACTTTCCTTCAATTAGAGATATTAACTGGAATACACTGTGGGAGAAGCCTTCACCTCATGCTAGTCCGCACGGATTCAGACACGCTGATGATGGATTTGTGATCCAGTGATGGTGACTGAATTAAGCCACGTGAGTCACCAGCCCTCAAGCAACCATTCTTCTCCAAATTTCTATAATACAAACTATGCTTGCCTAAAATAATCTGGAACGTTTTAGCCACCCATGATTTTCACATATGCCAAGCTCCCCCCAACCCTACGCCTTGTTATTTGCTGGTAGAAATGTCAACATTAATGTTAATCAACAGCAGAATTTTAATCAGGAGAAAAAGTTACCTAATTTTGAAACAAATTAAAAAAAACAGGCGAAGAAAGGCTTCTGTGCACATACAAATAAATTCTTCACATATGCTTTTTTGCAGTACATTCTTTCAGCTTCAACTCAATCTTTTCTTCTATATTCAGAATATGTTTGATGGTAAAGAATGGTTAAGTAACTGAAAGAATGGTTTAAAAACTACCAATTTGATTACATAACTGATTCAGAAATTCTTTATCTAGAAAATTGTGTAAAGATCTATTTTAATACATTCACTGTTCAAAAGTCCAGGCAATTGACAGCTGCAATACAAAAACACAGAGAAGAAAGTATTGCTTCCTAAAGCCTTTCTTGTTCACAGACTGCTTTTGAAAAGTACTGACTGCAGGACAGCCAAAACCTCCCACTACTCTTATGCAAGAGACCCTGCCCATTCCTGAGGCTGCTAAGCCACACCTTGACCACATTCTTCCACCAATTCTAATCAAGCATGTAATGCCTGCTGGTTTGATAATTAAGGTAACTAGTGTTGACACATTAATTTGTAGCAGCAGTAACAAACAGGTATTAACATAAAAGTAACAAAGGGACAGCTACTTCTCAAACTGCAGTTTCATGATCAGTACTCACAGAAGAAACAAACTTGGTTTTCCTTCTTTTCCCTACAAAAAAGTTTCCTCTCACGGTGGCCCAAGTGTATGTGTTCCTATGCAGTGAACTCAACTCAAAATGGGTTCAGGTCAAAAAAAAGTCTTACGTGGTAAAAAAAGGCAAGATTTCAAATTCAGGACTATTTGTTTTATGCAGTTGTATACAGCCATACAAAACCTTGTCCCAGTCTAGCCAAGAGAACAACGGTTTTCAACACCACAAGTTGATGCTGACCCGAAGAGGTCATCGAGATAGAGCTCCGATTTCAAGTTTACGGTTTAAAACCACGGAGGGAAACTTGAGGTTTCATGTCGTGAAGTGGTACGTAACACTGGATGACATTAAGCTCTAATTCGATATAAACAAGCAGAGCTTCCCTCTTCGATATGAGAAAGGCAGAAAGTATGTCTTTAACAAGATTGGTGTTACAAACAAAGATTACAATTTCCTTCGTCCAAGTAGGTTGAAATAGCAATACTGACAATAAACATAAGAATAAATGGCTTCCCCTTCAAATCCACGCCCACCCACCCACCCCTTTTTCTGGGGAGGATATAAACTTAAGTAGCTACCTTCTTTCACTAAAATGGCATGTTTCCTCCAGGTCATATCTCCACAAAAACTGTGTTTACATGTACTAAAATAATATTAAAGGTTGAGATGAAAGTAGACAACGCTACCTGGATTGAACCTAAAATATCTTTCAAAGGATCTTCGTAGAACTCATCCTTTCCAAAGAACAGCAGCAATTCAAAAAAACTCCTAAAAAACAAAAGTAGCGACAGGTTAAACTAACAGTTTCCATTCCAAAAACAAAGCTGCTCTAAGTCTATTACTTTTCACATCACTAAAACCAAAATTAGTTCTAGACCTATGCCTCCGTCAGAGTTGTTCTAAAATTTTGGCTAATGCCTACAACTCTCTAAACGCAACTCATATTTCAAAAACCTCTACGTCAGTCTGATATTTAGTGCTGCATTTTGGCAGTTAGGCTTCCCCACACACACTTCAAACACATTTTTCATCAGTCATCCATTTGCAAATACAGTACAGCTATAGATAAGCTAACAAGACCAAAATCAGCAATAAAACAGTTTATACTTAAGCACAACTTAAAATCCCTTTTGACAAACCTTTTTCATATGTTCAGCACACTTAGACTCACAGTACCTGCCCGATGGTCTCCCTCAAGAGCTCTCATGTCCTCCATACTGCTGCTCCCCATTCACCATTACAAAAGCGAACCTTCCTCAAAAGCCAAAGCACGCGTCAGATGCGGCAGTTTTGAAGAAGGAGGAAAACTGCCATAGTATGCACAGTATATAAGGAGTTACATTCAAGGAATGGTAACTTCACATGAATGCAGATCCCCAACAATTCATATTTTCAAGTATGATAAGCACTTTCTACTAACACACTGTATTCCATTTCACCCTGTCTTGCTGTAACACCCACTAAAGTCTCTCTATGAAAATGCAGGCTTAAATGTACTATGAATTTCATATTGTCAAATAAAAGCCTTTTGCTATTAATTTCCTATTTGCAGAAAAGCTTTCGAAGGTTATTTTCAAAGGGTGAGCCTCTGCGCAAGCACGCAAATGGAACTACATTCATCTCCTGTGTGGCATTCACAGGAACTGACAAAACTTCCAGCTTTTCACCAAGTTTTTAAGCAAATCAAGTCTGTGTGCAGCAACATGAATTCACACATATTACCTCAAAAGAGGTGGCAGATAAGGGAGAAGGTAGGACTGATCCTTTCAACAGCAGCCTGTATTCAAACTGAGCTGCGGCTTCCATGTTTTTCATCCTCTTAAAATACTTCTAGAGCACTTTATTTCTTTTTTAATACAGTGACCGAGACGAACTATCCTGATAGAAGCAGAGAGGTTGGTAAAAAGTAGCTTTCCAGAGCTCAAGTCCATTTAGGTCTTCACTGACAGAAGCACACTTCCAGATAATACTTGCAACTCAGTCAATTCAATCAAACACTGGGTAGTTGGATCTCATGGATCTGCAGACAGCTCCAGCACACCTCCTACTGCTCTGCCTTAAGATACTGAGAAATTTCATTTCCATTTGGAAAAGGTAACTATGGAGTACTGGGCGAACGCCATCTGCAATTACTGGTTGAGGGTGTCATGAGCATCAGGCAATGACTGAGCGATTCTCAGAGGGAAAGACAGTACCGAAAGAAAAACTGTGCATCTAGGGCATTTCAGAAATGGGACTGAACAGCAAAGGCTTTGGTCTCATAACAGAAGAAAATAGGATTAATTTTATTTAAGATTATTCTAGACTTTTTTTTCCCCCCAAATTGATGGGGAGAATGAGGAGGAGAAGTTGGAAGATGACTCCTGAAAGAGGTTCCAGCACTATTCCAACCTACAGGTTTTTGAGTCAAGGTCTTGCTGATGGAAATTTCTTTCATGACTAGAGCATTTAGTAACTCGTTGTGACAGTTCTTAAAACAAAAGGCAGATTTTCATGAACATCTGGACAAGGAACTTTTTTGCAGAACCATTAAATTCACTGCAGTTATCCCAAAATTTAAAGTCAAAATACAGTATTTTGAACTTCTAGAAAACAAAGTATTTCATTTTTAATAAAGCTAATTCAGAGGAAGCTGAAGAGCAGAGTTAAGGCAATTTTTCTTCTCATTACCTTTTTCAGAAATGCTGTGCATTACAAGATGGTAACATTCACATAAATGAAAAGAAGTTTTGTATGGGAATAACGCAAAAGCATCACAAGTTAGGCTTCTTTTAGACTACGCTGCAGTAATTTTTTTCCCTGCCAGCGATAAAGTATGCCAAAACCCAGAAAATTTAAGACACACATTCATTATGTTCAACCACAGAATTTTTCTCCAGATTAGTTCCTTGAATCTCAACTCAAATCTGGAAAGAAAAAACAACCAATACCCAAATAAGTACTTTGTTCTGAAAAACATTATCTCATTTCAAGTAGATAAACAAAATTTTGCAGCATTCTTGACTCTCAGGAAAGGTCAGACATGAGTCATGTCATGATCTGGAAGGCAGCCAAACTGGAACTTAAATATGACAGAAGTAGTTACAGCAAATGATGCAATGCATCTGTTTTTATGCTTTGATTGACTTAAAGAGAATAGCATCTTGACAAAAAAAATCTGGAAATTAACAGTGAGCAAACATAAATTACAGTTGTCTTTCCTGAAGGAAACTACCAAAGTATTTCTATTTCCTCATCACTGGTCTCCATTCAGTTAAAATTACTACAGGCAACTGGCCCAGCTACCTTAAAACATTCCGCAGCATCGCACATCCATATTTACACCCACCCCTTTATAATAATGGTGCTCCTAGATTTATCCCATCACTACTCTGATGTTGCCAGCACCAGAAGATTGCCTAAGAACACCAGTATGCTGGGACCATTATTAAAACTCCCGGACACCAGTGACAGTACAGATGCTTCACTTGTGATGAAGAGCAAGGCGAGCGAGCATAGGAAATGCAACAGTCACTGTTAATAGTTTACTGTCTGGTTACTAAGGAAATCTTACTCGAGTATGACAATACAGTCAGGCACATTTTTGCTCTCCAAGAACCAAGACTCAATATACACCAAATTTTCAAAAGAGATTTGAGCAAGGTTTCCCAGGTAACTGCAACTACTCTCAGAATCCCTTTATGGTATCCCATGCCAAACTACACCAGTCAAGCAGGGACAGATGAAAATCTGCTGGAATCCTAGAATGGAAGAAAATCTCAGTGAGTAAACCCAGCTCCAAAACCCAAGATAGACAAGGGTGACAGGAATTCAGCAATCAACTCGCTTCTGGATTACCAGGAACTGACCACCCTACATACAAATACACGAATTTCTATGTTTTTCCTTCCCAAGTTTTGAAATTTAAAAGTATATAAAGTGTGGTTTGAGCTTTGATTATTTTTTCCTAAAAACTAGTGGTCACCAAGTTTTGATGCAACTGCTAGTCATTCTCCAACACCTGAACATTCCAGCTGTAAAATCGCGATCTTTGATTCCATGAGCAGTCCCACGTCAAACAGTTTCACACACACAAACTGGTAAATCTCTCCGGTGTGCTTTCACCACCACTTAAAGACAGCAGAGACTCCGTAAGTGTACAGAATAAAGCCTTGACTCCTATGTAATCAGTACTAGTAGCTCAAGAACAGCTGAGAGGATAAGCAAGCCAGTCTTCCTGACCAAGTAAGCTAAGAGAGAAGACTAGGAGAGCATTCACTTCTCATGACTAGAAGAGGCAGGAGCGAGACATTTCCACACAAAATTCTGCATGGAGATACCAAGCTGACTTTGAAAGTATTGCCCACCAAGTAAGTGCTTTAACCAGCTGGACAAATAAATCTAATTTACTCAAACCAAACTCACAATAAAGCTAGCTTTTAGGGTTTTGACCCCACTTGCTCAGAGAAGATTAAGTATATTATATCCCTGCTAAATATTTCTAACTCACTTAAGTTTATTCATTCTTGCTGCCATTCAATATTGAGGTTTTTAAACCCGAAAAGTAGGTTTTTAGAGCAAGAAAAAAATGGGTCATTTACTTATCTACTTACCATTACCCTGACACTTTCAGCCTTCACATGGGAAAACCACCAATGCATCAATAAAACAGAGATTATAGCAAGATTTATGACCTAACATTCTGAAGTTCTTTAAGCTGAATATAAATTTTGGTCCATTAATTGTATAAAAGTCATTCCCATCAGCATTTTAATAACTCAAAACCCCATTTTAAAATTGACTCATGTCTTAAACACTACAAGAAATTTATCTCAAATACTCAGCTGGCTACATCACTAGAGGTAGAATGGTAAAAACTGTAGATAAAGCATTTACAATTACGTAGTGTCAAAGGTTGGTCTCCAAATACTCCAAAATAAGTTATTCCAAAAAGAAGTCTGTATGGTGGTCACTTATTTCTTTAGATTATTCATTTTGCAAGAAAACCCTTATGACAACATTGTAATACCTGACTTGAATATTCAACACGGACATAAAAAGACTAAAACAAAGTTTTGTGTCCTCAATTAGCAATTCTTGGTTCCACATAGATAAGTCACCTGGTAAAACCACTCTTTAAAGCTCCCAAGATCCCCGAGACCCTATTGCTATTATGGAAGTAACAGAGTCTATATTGGAAAGGGAGTAATCAAATAAAAGAAGATGTACTTACAAAGCTAGGCTACTCAATACGTATTGTACGTGCTCACATTCAGCTGGGAATGATACACAGGCAGACGTGAAACAACAGAGCGCCGTCTGAAGCACCTGAAGCTGAGGCAAAGGAACCTGCCATCTTCCAGCATAGTCTTCAACAACCTAACGACAAAAGCATTGAAATATAGATTATAATAGAAAACACTTCCTTAAATCAGAAATAGTAAGTATTTAATACTGTATCTGCTTTATCTCCTCTTCTCCTCCCTCAGAAGTAGGGTTTGTAACCAAAACAACTGACCATTTTGTGTCACCAAACCACAGAAAATAAAAAGAAACTTGATATCCTACATTACATAAGGTAATACAACAAAGGGCCTTCAGCTATTCGGAGAATAAGGCAGGAAATACTTTCTTCTTACACAGTATCACAGTAGAACCTACGCTCTGCATTGCAACACATATTTTTACTTCTGAAGAGGACACAAATGAGAGAGTCTGTAACAAAATCCAGACATTCCACTCTAAAACTTTCAAGAGGGGGATGACTAGCCTGTGCTCTTCTAGCCTTTAAGTCAGCAGAGAAAGGCACAAACATACAGTCACCCTTTCTTATCTGATCAACTGAGTAAATGTGGGCTTTTTTATCTCTATGATGGAACTAAGGCTAGTTATTGCCTGATCTACAGGAGGAGCACCACTATTTATAGAGACACATGAAGGTGAAAACTAGGTGTTTTAACAAAGAAACATCTTTGCCTGGTCATCTGGCCAGTCTTGTTTGTGTTAATAAATGCAAATTCCCAGCACTGCCCATGCCCACACTGGGAGGCTCAGTAACCCAGCACCATCCGGTATTTCTACACATGTACCCCCTACAGCGGAGTCCTCTGGGAGGCCAGTCCATTTAGGGCACTCCATGTATAGAACACACAGCACAGAGTTCAGCACAAAGCACGGCAGTAAAACAGACGCCTGTAAAGGCAGACTAGCTGTTATGCTGCAGTCCCCCAGCGAGCAGAAGGCCGAGGGCTTTGGCCTCCCCCTTAAATCAACAGTTAAGACGTGACTCACAGGCAGCGTTCTAAGCAGAGACCCAAACCCGTATTTCTTCCAGGCTCCGGCACACAGCTTATCTCAGTGCACTGGTCAGGCTCCCTTTCCCCACTCACTCTTCGGCACAGCTTCAATATAAGCAGAAGAAAGTGGCCTAGCTGCCCTTCAGAGCCTAGGGCACTTTTTCCAGCTGAGGAAACCTGAGATCTACATCCTGAGACAGTGGGGAAACTGAATGCCATCAGCCATAGCGTAAAGAGAACGCTCAAGCACTCCATAGCACAGGGAAGAGACAAGTAACTGGCTTTGAGAAGGCTATGAAGTGTCAATCCTACCTACACCTGGCTACCCACCTCAAGAGCCAGGCTGGCCAACAAAGTATTGATTAAACCCAAAATCAGAAATATCCCTCTTCATTTCTTTTTGACTTAAAAGTCTGTGAATCCCACTTAGATTTGTCGAATTCCTCATAAACTAAATAAAGGACTTAAAAGTCAGTTTAAGTGGCCTGTATTTTTAGCTCCAGAGCTGCGTGCCTAACTTTGTAGAAGGCTATGCAACATCAACAGGCCAGTGTCCCATTTCTGACAGTCTAGTTATAGCTGCTCCAAAGCAAAGCTTACTTACTGATAACAAGACCAGCAACTTTTTCCTCCTCACCACCACCACCAAATTTATCTATTGTAAGTAGATTTTGACATTCCACCAAACTTATTTTAGTAATTCCTGTTTGAAAATCTGTTAGCTTAATGCAGCAAATATCTAGGTAAACTGGAAGAGAATTAACAGACTTGTAGATAAATACTGCTCCTCTTACAAGGAAGAATAAACATTTTATAAAACAGTATGGCCTCACACATCCATTGCGAGTTCTCTGTTAACAAGGTCCCTTGGATAGGAAAACACTAATGCCTCAGGAGAAACAAAGCAGGCAGAAAATGAATGTCCTTTAGTGGCTTTAGCCTCCAGATGGTCAAAGGCAGAAATAAAACATCAGTTCCCACCATGGTGTTTCACACTTCGACCCGAGAGGTACAGCACAGATACATTCATGAAAGATTTCAAGCCATGAGACAACATTTTGTGACAACGCTGGGCTTTTTTTCTTGGTAGCATAAAGTGCTAACTGCATAGAACTGTAGAAAGGATTTATTACAATGAGTGATGAAATTCAGCATAGACAAGTGTGCCATGGTACTTGGGAAACAAAACAATCCAAACACGTCACTTGATGGCCTTCCAACTGACAATTACCCACCAATAGCAAGACTGTGTCATTATGGTAAATGTTTTCATGAAAAATCACCTCAATGCTCATCACAATGTGTAAGAAAGCAAATTAAATATTAGGAGAGTAGTAAGATAAAGTAATGTTAACTGCTCAAAACCACAGCATGCCCCCATATTTATAAAATTGCATGCTGGTTTGCTACCCACCCACTCCACCTCAAAAGAGAATACAGAGGGCCTAAAAAAAGCTTTGAAGAAAGGCAAGAAGAGCCACATAGCGAAACAAATTTCACATAAGGATCAGTGCACCTAACTAGGCCACTTTAGGTCGTAAAGAAATGACAATTGCAGAGGAGACACCAAACAAGGTTGGCAAGCAGGACCAAAATAAATTACAGAAAGTTCTTCGCAGTGCGCTGTGGAGCTCCTCACTCAAGGGATGCTGTGGATGCTGAATGGCTACATCAGTTGAAAGAGGCAGCATGAGCTGAAAAAGACGGCCACCAGAAGTTACTAACTACAGTAAATTAGCTGAACGGAAAATGGTTACAGAGGGGAAGGTTACTGCATTTGCTCATCTCATTCTTTGGTTAGGCACGCATGAACTTTTGATAAGATTCTGGTTCTAATGCCAGTGTATCACCCCTGCAAATAATCAGCGCTCAAATCCCAAGACAACACAGGCTTGTGCTGAGGATAACACTTTGTAGTCTCCAAAAAGGGCAGTCCTAATGCTCACACTTTAGAGAGGCCTGCACAGTCCTACTAGTTGCCCTTGCCATACCTATGGTACTCATCTGAACCCAAAGCAAGCTAGTTCAGGAACTAACGGGCAGGGAATGGCCTCCTCTCCCCAGAAAGCCATCAGTCACTGTCTGCATCAGGCCTCTGAACTGGGCTGCCACAGAAAGCGAGGCACAACAGCAACCATGCCTTCGTTAGGCAGTCTTGCAACTCAAATGTAGCCACAAAAGGATCACAGCAACACGCACCCACCCGCCCTTCCCCCCGCCTTTGAAAGGGAGCTGTAAACCAGAACATAGGTGAAGGTTTATACCAAAAAATCTCCCAAACCAATCAAAAAATGCAAAAAACTTTACCACTTCTGACATTTTTCAAAGAAAACAGAAGTCGAAGAGGAACCTGCACATTCACCCTCCATCTACATTGTGAAGTCATGTCATCAGAGCACTTCACAAAACTCAGATTACGCTGTTTGAGTCCTCAACGCTTTAAATAAAGTTTGTTAATCAGCACAAATCTAACAAGCACACCCATTTCAATGCAATGAAGTCAGTCAAACCAGCAGCAAGTAATACCGTCAAAACTAAGTGGCCTGTTCCTCGTCCAATACACAGTGCAGAAAACCAGAAGGGAGGTGACATTTTTGTGTGACTTTCTTCAACAATTCCCTTCAGGAACTCCGTTAGGGTGCAATTTTTATATACTTACAGACTCTCCAGGCATCATTCCCCAGTCTGTCTTTACCTTTTAAATCACTACCATCCATGAAGAGCCTGTGGGACATTTGTCTTCCCTTTCTCATTCAGTGCAAATACAGATACTGAAAGGGAAGCTGAAGTATCTGACACCCGCTGCCAACTCAACTCCACCTTTCTCCCACACCAGTACACTGCTTCCCCTTAATATGTTTGAGTAACTCAGGAAAATTCAGGATCCAGATGTGCCCTATTAAGTGCAAAACCAGAACCAGAACTTATCAGTCTTCTCTAAGAAGTAGAAATATAAAGTGGATTGACTATATTCCAAACACTTAAGAGAAACAAATGCTACCTACTTTAAAGTTGTGTCATGACCAGAATTTTAAATGGAATTACTTCCATAATGTCGTGAGATTTAACAGTAAAAGAAGTCACCAAAAGATTAAAACAGCAAGTTCTGTGAGATTACAGTTTTCAGAAAAAGAAAGCTAGTTATCAAATATAGTGGTTAATATAGAATATGATGAAACAAAGAATTTTAAGTACCAAGCACAAGAGGGAGCATGTCAAAAAAAAAAGTTAACTCCCTGAAAATTAAAAACCATAATTAAAACCAAAACCTACCATGTTTGCTTGTTCAGCAGAAGAATCACAGAATCACTGAGGTTGGAAAAGATCCATAAGGTCATCGAGTCCAACTGTGACCCTAACACCGCCGAGTCCCCCCCTACACCATGTCCCTGAGCACCACGTCTGCACGTCTTCTAAACTCCTCCAGGGAAGGGGACTCCACCACTTCCCTGGGCAGCCTGAGCCAGTGCTTGACAACCCTTTCAGGGAAGAAATTGTTCCTCACATCCAACCTAAACCTCCCCTGGTGCAACAGCTTGGATACCAAGGTTCAGTTCTAGAAAAGAACTTGAGTAACACTAAATTTACTCTACCTGGAAACAGAAGAAATAATCACACCTTTCTTACCATCTTTCTAACCTGTTAGTGGATGACAAGCACCTTGTTCTGTTTCTTCACAAACAAGTTAACTGTGTCCTTACAAAAAAGTATTCCATTATCCAAAGAGTAGAAAAAGCCTTCAGATTTTAAGACAACATAAAACATGACTTAGATGCAAGTTTAGAACAGTTTAGGTGGTGTAACTAAAAAAAAAAGTATGTAAGAAATGGCTTTACTGCAATTCACATGTGAATATTACATAAGGAATAACCAAACATAATCACACTTCTGGCAAAAGAAAAAACATCACCCAGCAACAGCATGACACATGCTATGAGAAAAGTTTCTGCCAAAGCTCTACCCTTAGAGCTAAATGCTTCCCCCACCCTTAATCACCAAAATATCATCTACTTCCTCAGCCTGCTTGAGGCAAGAACAATTCCTAAGCTAAATGTAATGGGTTCCATGTACCCATTACATGGAGCTACCAAAGAGACAATTTCCGTACACATTTACCGACTGTTACTTTAACAACAGTGAAAACTGTATTAATCCTAGAAAAGCAGTTTTGGCTACATGGAGCACTGTAATTAATGTGCCTATGTCAGATTTTGTGATGCAAAGATAAATTTTTATACTTAAAAGCAGTAATGTTCATCCTCAACTTTTGGCTACACCCCCGAGTGAAAGTCAATTGATTTAAGGAATTGCTTTGATTATATACGGAGGAACTGCCAGTCCTGTGAACACGCACATTACTGTGTATGTCCAGCTCACCAGTGATGAGTAAAAGAGCCTAAAACGTGTTTCAAGTAAAACCACCGTTACTTCCTTCCCTCATCTGAACAACTGCTACTACCCAAGAGGACTTAACGCTGATTTTTGCATGATCTACTGCAGTAAGCGTGACTTTTCCAACTTGAACAGACTGTGCTACAGAAGCATCGTTCAATGCTGATCCTTCTCTTCAGGTATAAAAACCTGCAACTCCTTCCTCAGTTACAATCGTGATACAGTTTACCAAGCAAAACTCAAAAGCTTATTCTCATACAAAAGATAAGCTTTGAGACAAGGTGTTAAAAACTGGAGAATTAGCAAAACCAAGAAGTTTGAGAAGTGTGAAACAGAAAAGTTGCAAACAAGTGTAAGAAAAACATTACAAAGATCAAGAAAATTATACAGCATGTTTGTACATTTGTGCAATGCTTCCTTTTTTAAAAGGATGAACCTCTTAACTCCACTTTTAAAACAGGGAGATAATTTCTCAGGGTAAAGCTAAAAAGGACAGCAGGCACAAAAGCCGAGGAGACACAGTGCAAGAGGTGAGTACGTGAATAAGGAAGGACTTTATAATGTTAATGACGAGCACTGAAGACTGACTCAGCCTACGGATCTGCAAATAAAGAGGCTGCAAATCAGCTACTACTGTGAATTCTCCCAAGCAGCTGACTGAAAATAGGCAAGTGCCGCGCACATACCACAACCTAGTCTTGCATGACAGTGGCTTATCAGGTTTCCCATCGAGTGTCAAAGGCAACTGACACCGCCTGACCCAGGACAGCCTTCTCCGCAGGCAGGTAATCCTCAGCAGAGCCGAACGCTCACACCTGGCATTCAGCTTGGGAGCGAACGAGACCTGGTGCTTGCCACTGCTATTTCGTAAGGTTTTCCTCTTAAACCTGAACGCCACTTGAGTCAAGCAGCACAACACTAAACTGCTAACCAGGAAACCGAGTATGCTTGTTTTCACCAGCCAAGCACGGAAAAGACCCAGTAAATAGAGAACACAATGACAGGTTGATTTGTACATCTCAACTGTTTCAAGTAGTTACGTTATTCTTTGATACACAGGCAAATGTAGTTACTGCAACGTATGTTTTGCCTGCAACAAGCTTTCCCATAACTAGCGACACATTTAAAAGCCCCAAAAAAGGTCAAACAGCTCAAATGTGACTTTCAACGCTGGTCTCACAATATGAGCCATTAACATGTAGAAAGCATATTTATTCAGGAGCTACAAAAACACCTACCTAAAATACCACAAACCATTACAAGACAAAACAGGGGGTTAAAAATTACAAATTATACCTTCTCAGAGAAGTAAGCTTCAAAGAAACTGAAGAGATGACTTTCCACTGCCAATACTCATGTGAACAAGATTTCTGTTGCTAAACTTTAAAACTGTGTATGGAGACCAAATACAGATGCCAAAAGCAGTAAATTAAGAGTCTCGCCTAACCTAAAGGATGGTTTCTTTTTAGGTATAAAATATAATCGCAACTTAACAACTACTGACTTGAAGTTCAAAGTAAGAGTCAAAAGCAAGTACCTTCAAATTTAAGCACATCTCCAAAGGTGTGAAAATGTATTAGTCCCAAAATCAGAAGAACAAACATCCAGAGACATGTATATTTTTCAACCTTCATCCCCACGGGCAACAGTTGAGTCATACATCCCTGTATTTTTTTTTTTTTGTCTACTAAAAATAAATTCAGGAAACACCAACTTCTCCAGTGCATTACTCAATTTTACTTGTTAGCTTTTGAGTTCATAAACCCAAAAACTATTCTTCCAGCAATGACTGAAGATATCACCAATCAGTACAGGTAAACTAAGTAACCTCTGTTCAGGAAGTCAGATCATACTGGAAGGCCGTAAGCTGAGGCCACACTAAGAGCAGATCAAGGAGTGTTTAGTGTCTCTCAGTATTACCTTGTTACTTTAGATCAGCACCTGGTGTTTACTGCAGACAGCACCAAACAAGGTGAAGTAACAGCTAGTGCAGTTTTGCAGCCATGTGGACAACTACAGAGAAGTTGGGAGTAACTTGGAATATTTTGATAGTGCTTCATGTTACGAGAAAAGATTCAGGAGAGAAAACGCAATTTCAAGCTAGCTGATAAAGCCATACCCACTTCAAGAGCAACGAAGCAAGCTGTGTCTGTTTTCCAGCTAGCTGTTCAAGTCTCTTTTCAAATCAAGCAAATTTGGAAGCATCCTTCTAACTATAAAAGTACTCCCTCACACCAAAAAGCAACCATCTACCTTATTTTCTCTGCCCTTCATCACTTGTATTTCGCTCACACAGGAACTTCACCATGGCTCTGCTCCCTGAGAAATCTCATGGAAGAATTTGAAATTCTGCATGTAACAAGCTGACATTAATGAAGCTCTTCCAAATGTTTAGACTGAAGGGGGTTTTACCAGGTACCACCTTTCAAGTTTCTTTAAACCTATAACATGGCCAAGGCACCTTGTTCTTTTTCTTGTCAAAGTTGGGAACAGCAGACTTGCTTTTCCAACACATAAGTGGTTTCAATTATGAACTTCACAATCAGGAAAAAATGCCAGATCAGCAAATTTTAGAAAGTAACACAAAAAATAGCTGACATGCATAAACTGGGCACTTATCGCATTTTCCAACTGTCTCTTCTCATGCCCAACCATAGAAATCTTGACTTTCTTTTTTTTCCCCTCTGTGTCATCAATCTCAAACAACCCAAGAAAACATTTTATCCACTCTGTCCTGGAAGATTCAGGCTGTAACGACTCCCTCTGACCGTGCACACCTACAATACAAAAACAGACCCCAGAAACTACCCGTGGCTTTAGAGACTCCACATTCTGACTTCATCTCATATCATTAAATTGTGATTACACATATATTTAAGGAAAACGCTCTGATAATCCAGACATCTTTTGTCACTGTTACTTAATCTACTGTCCGAAAGTGAAGCTCAGCTGCAATGCTCCAGGCCTCAGGAGCACTGAACCTGGCTGCTGACAGAAACACTTTACCTTTCTAACATATTTCAAGGATGAAAGACGTGCATACCAACTCTTTTCAAGGTCTAAACCACTCTCTTACTCTGTAAGATGAGTCAAGAGGTCATTGCCTCTATCTACAGACAAAAAGAGCTTTACATCTTGCCTTTTTCCCCCCCACAGCGCTGTGGATGTTCCCACACTTCACACAGTTGCGTACTATAAGCAATCTAAACAATATTCTTTCCAGCTGACACCAAGCTTCATCACTACAATCAGAGCACAGCCATGTATTTTAATAAGTTGTTATTCTGAAAATAAAAATGGCTTTTTTTGGGTACTTCAAACTCACAGTGTTATCCCTAAGCAACTACTTCTACAACTGCTGTTCAACTTTCAACACAAAACCAGGAACAGCAGAGGCAAACTAGGACATTTACCAGTGCCAAATTACCATTAAGACAAGCAAAACTGTGTTACCAGCACAGAGTGGAATGAGGTGGAGAGGCTTGATCTGCGCAACAGCCAAACGTGAACTTCAGAAGATCTGAATAGAAAAGTACAAAGCAACAGGCTCCGACAAAAACTACAGCCAAAGGGGAAAATGGCACTAAGAGAGACATATGGGATGAAGCTAAACCTAATGAAAGCAATGCAGTATTTTAAGTGAGAAGTTTTGTTTTAAAACAAATGTTATGAG
Source organism: Eurypyga helias (assembly GCF_000690775.1). Taxonomy (NCBI): domain Eukaryota; kingdom Metazoa; phylum Chordata; class Aves; order Eurypygiformes; family Eurypygidae; genus Eurypyga; species Eurypyga helias. The sequence goes on from NW_010271317.1 coordinate 39,120, forward strand.
AAAGAGCTGATCTAAACTTCATGTTACTTTCTGAAGAAATATAGATATGCTTCATCACTTACTAAAGCAGCCTATCAGTCCTCTGTATGTAAAGGTACATATAGACCAGTATAATTACACACCTGTCAATCACGAGGGTGTAGGAGCTAATGTGAGGATGCACAACTTCATTTGTTGTCAAGCCACAACTGTCACAAAGCTACAAGCTTTTTACACCAATACACCACACTAGTTAAGATCTTGTATTTATACAGTTAAACCAGTAGAAAAATCCACTACTACACAAACATGCTTAAATAGAACACAGAAGACTGTATTTTGAGTGAGCACATGACTGCTGATCAGATCAGGCTGAGTTTAAACAAAAAAATCCCTGGAGACAATGTGTTAATATATTAACTTGCTTTCATCAGGATTATTTAAACTACGTATTGTTAAAAAGAAAATATAAGAGAAAAGAAACAGAGCCTTTTACATACTCAGAACACTGATTGCCCATGTGGAGAGTTCATAAACTGGAAGCAAAACAAAGTAGGGGAGAGGGCTTGGCAATCTTTCTACACAAAAGAAACTGCAGGGGAAGTCAAGGTCAAATGATTTCGATACTCTGCCATTAATAACCATGATACCACTATTTTATAGGAAAGTTCCTTCCCTGGTCTTGTGCTCTTCTGTTCCCTACTAATTCCTAGGTTTGTCTGAGAAACAGGACTGACATCGGTATGTGAAGCTATCACCCTACATGCACTTTCTCAACGCAGTGAATTCAACTCTGTAAGTGTAAACTAGAAAAAATTAATACAAAACTATCAGTTTTCAGCAGAAGCAAATGTCTTTCCAACCTGCCAACTTAATCAACCGTGGTTGTGATTTCTTACAACTGTAATTCCCAACATACTTCAGAAACATTCCCTTCTTCTCTTACTGGCCTCACAATATTTTCCACACAAACTAAGTTTAGAGAAATCACTGAACAGAAGAAAACACAAGAAGAGCAATGAAACAAAAAAGCAACCTGAGTACTTACTGAGTAGTATGCTACCCAAAATTATTTTAAAGACACGTTAAAATAAATAACATCTCAAACAGATATTTTATTGAATGTTAAAACAGGAAGAACAAAATAAGGATGTAGAAATACATTTATTTAAATGGAAAAAAACAATCATAGTGGTGGGTAAGCAGCCAAGAAGTTGATGAAGTAATTCCATACAAAAAATCCTCTGGACCGTATTTCTGAAAACAGCAAGTAGCGTGGACGAGAAATACCCAGCCTAACTAATGTTTCATCAACAGCTGCGGAGGAAAGCAACTAGGAAAAGCAACCTGTTGTTGCTTGTTATTTTGCAAGGCACACGTAAAGAGACTGCGAAGAGCACAAGATTCCGGGCCCGCATTAAGAAATTTTTTTCCTTTTCAAAGAAGGAAAACAAACCCCAAACACAACCAAATCAACTGAA